>NW_027285148.1:0-130039 GCF_040894005.1 Engystomops pustulosus
TGTATACTGTACATTAGTGGTGACGGGGGGGGATACAATGTATATACTGTACATTAGTGGTGACGGGGGGGATACAATGTATATACTGTACATTAGTGGTGACGGGGGGGGATACAATGTATATACTGTACATTAGTGGTGACGGGGGGGATACAATGTATATACTGTACATTAGTGGTGGACGGGGGGATACAATGTATATACTGTACATTAGTGGTGACGGGGGGGGGATACAATGTATATACTGTACATTAGTGGTGACGGGGGGGATACAATGTATATACTGTACATTAGTGGTGACGGGGGGGGATACAATGTATATACTGTACATTAGTGGTGACGGGGGGGGATACAATGTATATACTGTACATTAGTGGTGACGGGGGGGGATACAATGTATATACTGTACATTAGTGGTGACGGGGGGGGATACAATGTATATACTGTACATTAGTGGTGACGGAGGGGGATACAATGTATATACTGTACATTAGTGGTGACGGGGGGGGATACAATGTATATACTGTACATTAGTGGTGACGGGGGGGATACAATGTATATACTGTACATTAGTGGTGACGAGGGGGGGATACAATGTATATACTGTACATTAGTGGTGACGGGGGGGGATACAATGTATATACTGTACATTAGTGGTGACGGGGGGGGATACAATGTATATACTGTACATTAGTGGTGACGGGGGGGGATACAATGTATATACTGTACATTAGTGGTGACGGGGGGGGATACAATGTATATACTGTACATTAGTGGTGACGGGGGGGGATACAATGTATATACTGTACATTAGTGGTGACGGGGGGGGATACAATGTATATACTGTACATTAGTGGTGACGGGGGGATACAATGTATATACTGTACATTAGTGGTGACGGGGGGGGATACAATGTATATACTGTACATTAGTGGTGACGGGGGGGATACAATGTATATACTGTACATTAGTGGTGACGGGGGGGGATACAATGTATATACTGTACATTAGTGGTGACGGGGGGGGGATACAATGTATATACTGTACATTAGTGGTGACGGGGGGGGATACAATGTATATACTGTACATTAGTGGTGACGGGGGGGGATACAATGTATATACTGTACATTAGTGGTGACGGGGGGGATACAATGTATATACTGTACATTAGTGGTGACGGGGGGATACAATGTATATACTGTACATTAGTGGTGACGGGGGGGAGATACAATGTATATACTGTACATTAGTGGTGACGGGGGGGGATACAATGTATATACTGTACATTAGTGGTGACGGGGGGGGATACAATGTATATACTGTACATTAGTGGTGACGGGGGGGATACAATGTATATACTGTACATTAGTGGTGACGGGGGGGATACAATGTATATACTGTACATTAGTGGTGACGGGGGGGATACAATGTATATACTGTACATTAGTGGTGACGGGGGGGGATACAATGTATATACTGTACATTAGTGGTGGAGGGGGGGATACAATGTATATACTGTACATTAGTGGTGACGGGGGGTGGGGGGGATACAATGTATATACTGTACATTAGTGGTGACGGGGGGGATACAATGTATATACTGTACATTAGTGGTGGGGAGGGGGGGATACAATGTATATACTGTACATTAGTGGTGACGGGGGGGGATACAATGTATATACTGTACATTAGTGGTGACGGGGGGGGATACAATGTATATACTGTACATTAGTGGTGACGGGGGGGATACAATGTATATACTGTACATTAGTGGTGGGGAGGGGGGATACAATGTATATACTGTACATTAGTGGTGACGGGGGGGGGATACAATGTATATACTGTACATTAGTGGTGACGGGGGGGATACAATGTATATACTGTACATTAGTGGTGACGGGGGGGGATACAATGTATATACTGTACATTAGTGGGTGAGGGGGGGGGATACAATGTATATACTGTACATTAGTGGTGACGGGGGGGATACAATGTATATACTGTACATTAGTGGTGACGGGGGGGGATACAATGTATATACTGTACATTAGTGGTGACGGGGGGGGATACAATGTATATACTGTACATTAGTGGTGACGGGGGGGATACAATGTATATACTGTACATTAGTGGTGACGGGGGGGGATACAATGTATATACTGTACATTAGTGGTGACGGGGGGATACAATGTATATACTGTACATTAGTGGTGACGGGGGGGGATACAATGTATATACTGTACATTAGTGGTGACGGGGGGGATACAATGTATATACTGTACATTAGTGGTGACGGGGGGGGATACAATGTATATACTGTACATTAGTGGTGACGGGGGGGATACAATGTATATACTGTACATTAGTGGTGACGGGGGGGGATACAATGTATATACTGTACATTAGTGGTGACGGGGGGGGGATACAATGTATATACTGTACATTAGTGGTGGAGGGAGGGATACAATGTATATACTGTACATTAGTGGTGACGGGGGGGGATACAATGTATATACTGTACATTAGTGGTGACGGGGGGGATACAATGTATATACTGTACATTAGTGGTGACGGGGGG
The DNA here is from genome assembly GCF_040894005.1 of Engystomops pustulosus. Taxonomy (NCBI): domain Eukaryota; kingdom Metazoa; phylum Chordata; class Amphibia; order Anura; family Leptodactylidae; genus Engystomops; species Engystomops pustulosus. Next base: position 2,579 of record NW_027285148.1, read on the forward strand.
GATACAATGTATATACTGTACATTAGTGGTGACGGGGGGGGGATACAATGTATATACTGTACATTAGTGGTGACGGGGGGGGATACAATGTATATACTGTACATTAGTGGTGACGGGGGGGGATACAATGTATATACTGTACATTAGTGGTGGGGAGGGGGGATACAATGTATATACTGTACATTAGTGGTGACGGGGGGGGGATACAATGTATATACTGTACATTAGTGGTGACGGGGGGGGGATACAATGTATATACTGTACATTAGTGGTGACGGGGGGGGGATACAATGTATATACTGTACATTAGTGGTGACGGGGGGGATAACTCGTGTGAAAATGTATATACTGTACATTAGTGGTGACGGGGGGGGATACAATGTATATACTGTACATTAGTGGTGACGGGGGGGATACAATGTATATACTGTACATTAGTGGTGACGGGGGGGATACAATGTATATACTGTACATTAGTGGTGACGGGGGGGATACAATGTATATACTGTACATTAGTGGTGACGGGGGGGATACAATGTATATACTGTACATTAGTGGTGACGGGGGGGGATACAATGTATATACTGTACATTAGTGGTGACGGGGGGGATACAATGTATATACTGTACATTAGTGGTGACGGGGGGGATACAATGTATATACTGTACATTAGTGGTGACGGGGGGGATACAATGTATATACTGTACATTAGTGGTGACGGGGGGGGATACAATGTATATACTGTACATTAGTGGTGACGGGGGAGGGATACAATGTATATACTGTACATTAGTGGTGACGGGGGGGGATACAATGTATATACTGTACATTAGTGGTGACGGGGGGGGATACAATGTATATACTGTACATTAGTGGTGACGGGGGGGGGATACAATGTATATACTGTACATTAGTGGTGACGGGGGGGATACAATGTATATACTGTACATTAGTGGTGACGGGGGGGGGATACAATGTATATACTGTACATTAGTGGTGACGGGGGGGGATACAATGTATATACTGTACATTAGTGGTGACGGGGGGGGGATACAATGTATATACTGTACATTAGTGGTGACGGGGGGGATACAATGTATATACTGTACATTAGTGGTGACGGGGGGGATACAATGTATATACTGTACATTAGTGGTGACGGGGGGGGATACAATGTATATACTGTACATTAGTGGTGACGGGGGGGATACAATGTATATACTGTACATTAGTGGTGGGGGAGGGGGGGATACAATGTATATACTGTACATTAGTGGTGACGGGGGGGGATACAATGTATATACTGTACATTAGTGGTGACGGGGGGGGGATACAATGTATATACTGTACATTAGTGGTGACGGGGGGGATACAATGTATATACTGTACATTAGTGGTGACGGGGGGAGGGATACAATGTATATACTGTACATTAGTGGTGACGGGGGGGATACAATGTATATACTGTACATTAGTGGTGACGGGGGGGATACAATGTATATACTGTACATTAGTGGTGACGGGGGGGGATACAATGTATATACTGTACATTAGTGGTGGGGAGGGGGGGATACAATGTATATACTGTACATTAGTGGTGGGAGGGGGGGATACAATGTATATACTGTACATTAGTGGTGACGGGGGGGGATACAATGTATATACTGTACATTAGTGGTGACGGGGGGTGGGGGGATACAATGTATATACTGTACATTAGTGGTGACGGGGGGGGATACAATGTATATACTGTACATTAGTGGTGGGGAGGGGGGGATACAATGTATATACTGTACATTAGTGGTGACGGGGGGGATACAATGTATATACTGTACATTAGTGGTGACGGGGGAGGGGGATACAATGTATATACTGTACATTAGTGGTGGGGAGGGGGATACAATGTATATACTGTACATTAGTGGTGACGGGGGGGATACAATGTATATACTGTACATTAGTGGTGACGGGGGGGATACAATGTATATACTGTACATTAGTGGTGACGGGGGGGATACAATGTATATACTGTACATTAGTGGTGACGGGGGGGGGGATACAATGTATATACTGTACATTAGTGGTGACGGGGGGGATACAATGTATATACTGTACATTAGTGGTGAGGGGGGGATACAATGTATATACTGTACATTAGTGGTGACGGGGGGGGGATACAATGTATATACTGTACATTAGTGGTGACGGGGGGGGGGATACAATGTATATACTGTACATTAGTGGTGACGGGGGGGATACAATGTATATACTGTACATTAGTGGTGGGGAGGGGGATACAATGTATATACTGTACATTAGTGGTGACGGGGGGGATACAATGTATATACTGTACATTAGTGGTGGGGAGGGGGGATACAATGTATATACTGTACATTAGTGGTGACGGGGGGGATACAATGTATATACTGTACATTAGTGGTGACGGGGGGGGGATACAATGTATATACTGTACATTAGTGGTGACGGGGGGGATACAATGTATATACTGTACATTAGTGGTGACGGGGGGGATACAATGTATATACTGTACATTAGTGGTGACGGGGGGGATACAATGTATATACTGTACATTAGTGGTGGAGGGGGGGGGATACAATGTATATACTGTACATTAGTGGTGACGGGGGGGGATACAATGTATATACTGTACATTAGTGGTGGGGAGGGGGGATACAATGTATATACTGTACATTAGTGGTGGAGGGGGGATACAATGTATATACTGTACATTAGTGGTGGGGGGGGGGATACAATGTATATACTGTACATTAGTGGTGACGGGGGGGGATACAATGTATATACTGTACATTAGTGGTGGGGAGGGGGGATACAATGTATATACTGTACATTAGTGGTGACGGGGGGGGGATACAATGTATATACTGTACATTAGTGGTGACGGGGGGGATACAATGTATATACTGTACATTAGTGGTGGGGAGGGGGGATACAATGTATATACTGTACATTAGTGGTGGAGGGGGGGATACAATGTATATACTGTACATTAGTGGTGGAGGGGGGGATACAATGTATATACTGTACATTAGTGGTGACGGGGGGGGATACAATGTATATACTGTACATTAGTGGTGGGGAGGGGGGGATACAATGTATATACTGTACATTAGTGGTGACGGGGGGGGGATACAATGTATATACTGTACATTAGTGGTGACGGGGGGGATACAATGTATATACTGTACATTAGTGGTGGGGAGGGGGGGATACAATGTATATACTGTACATTAGTGGTGACGGGGGGGGATACAATGTATATACTGTACATTAGTGGTGACGGGGGGGGATACAATGTATATACTGTACATTAGTGGTGACGGGGGGAGGGATACAATGTATATACTGTACATTAGTGGTGACGGGGGGGGATACAATGTATATACTGTACATTAGTGGTGACGGGGGGATACAATGTATATACTGTACATTAGTGGTGACGGGGGGGATACAATGTATATACTGTACATTAGTGGTGACGGGGGGGGGATACAATGTATATACTGTACATTAGTGGTGGGGAGGGGGGGATACAATGTATATACTGTACATTAGTGGTGACGGGGGGATACAATGTATATACTGTACATTAGTGGTGACGGGGGAGGGGATACAATGTATATACTGTACATTAGTGGTGACGGGGGGATACAGTGTATATACTGTACATTAGTGGTGACGGGGGGGGGGGATACAATGTATATACTGTACATTAGTGGTGACGGGGGGGATACAATGTATATACTGTACATTAGTGGTGACGGGGGGGATACAATGTATATACTGTACATTAGTGGTGACGGGGGGGATACAATGTATATACTGTACATTAGTGGTGGGGAGGGGGGATACAATGTATATACTGTACATTAGTGGTGGGGAGAGAGGGATACAATGTATATACTGTACATTAGTGGTGGGGAGGGGGGGATACAATGTATATACTGTACATTAGTGGTGGGGAGGGGGGGATACAATGTATATACTGTACATTAGTGGTGACGGGGGGGGGGATACAATGTATATACTGTACATTAGTGGTGACGGGGGGGGGTACAATGTATATACTGTACATTAGTGGTGACGGGGGGGGATACAATGTATATACTGTACATTAGTGGTGACGGGGGGGATACAATGTACATACTGTACATTAGTGGTGGGGAGGGGGGGATACAATGTATATACTGTACATTAGTGGTGACGGGGGGGATACAATGTATATACTGTACATTAGTGGTGGGGAGGGGGGATACAATGTATATACTGTACATTAGTGGTGACGGGGGGGGATACAATGTATATACTGTACATTAGTGGTGACGGGGGGGATACAATGTATATACTGTACATTAGTGGTGGGGAGGGGGGGATACAATGTATATACTGTACATTAGTGGTGACGGGGGGGGGGATACAATGTATATACTGTACATTAGTGGTGACGGGGGGGGGGATACAATGTATATACTGTACATTAGTGGTGACGGGGGGGGATACAATGTATATACTGTACATTAGTGGTGACGGGGGGGATACAATGTATATACTGTACATTAGTGGTGACGGGGGGGGATACAATGTATATACTGTACATTAGTGGTGGGGAGGGGGGATACAATGTATATACTGTACATTAGTGGTGGAGGGGGGGATACAATGTATATACTGTACATTAGTGGTGGGGAGGGGGGGATACAATGTATATACTGTACATTAGTGGTGACGGGGGGGATACAATGTATATACTGTACATTAGTGGTGACGGGGGGGATACAATGTATATACTGTACATTAGTGGTGGGGAGGGGGGGATACAATGTATATACTGTACATTAGTGGTGACGGGGGGGGGATACAATGTATATACTGTACATTAGTGGTGACGGGGGGGATACAATGTATATACTGTACATTAGTGGTGACGGGGGGGGGATACAATGTATATACTGTACATTAGTGGTGACGGGGGGGGATACAATGTATATACTGTACATTAGTGGTGACGGGGGGAGGGATACAATGTATATACTGTACATTAGTGGTGACGGGGGGGATACAATGTATATACTGTACATTAGTGGTGACGGGGGGGGGATACAATGTATATACTGTACATTAGTGGTGACGGGGGGGATACAATGTATATACTGTACATTAGTGGTGACGGGGGGGATACAATGTATATACTGTACATTAGTGGTGGGGAGGGGGGGATACAATGTATATACTGTACATTAGTGGTGACGGGGGGGGATACAATGTATATACTGTACATTAGTGGTGACGGGGGGGATACAATGTATATACTGTACATTAGTGGTGACGGGGGGGATACAATGTATATACTGTACATTAGTGGTGACGGGGGGGGATACAATGTATATACTGTACATTAGTGGTGGGGAGGGGGGATACAATGTATATACTGTACATTAGTGGTGACGGGGGGTATACAATGTATATACTGTACATTAGTGGTGACGGGGGGGTGGATACAATGTATATACTGTACATTAGTGGTGACGGGGGGGATACAATGTATATACTGTACATTAGTGGTGACGGGGGGGGATACAATGTATATACTGTACATTAGTGGTGGGGAGGGGGGGATACAATGTATATACTGTACATTAGTGGTGGGGAGGGGGGGATACAATGTATATACTGTACATTAGTGGTGACGGGGGGAGGGATACAATGTATATACTGTACATTGGTGGTGACGGGGGGGATACAATGTATATACTGTACATTAGTGGTGGGGAGGGGGGGATACAATGTATATACTGTACATTAGTGGTGACGGGGGGGATACAATGTATATACTGTACATTAGTGGTGACGGGGGGGATACAATGTATATACTGTACATTAGTGGTGACGGGGGGGATACAATGTATATACTGTACATTAGTGGTGACGGGGGGGGTACAATGTATATACTGTACATTAGTGGTGACGGGGGGTGGGGGGGATACAATGTATATACTGTACATTAGTGGTGACGGGGGGGGGATACAATGTATATACTGTACATTAGTGGTGACGGGGGGGGATACAATGTATATACTGTACATTAGTGGTGACGGGGGGGGATACAATGTATATACTGTACATTAGTGGTGACGGGGGGGGGGGGATACAATGTATATACTGTACATTAGTGGTGACGGGGGGGGGATACAATGTATATACTGTACATTAGTGGTGACGGGGGGGATACAATGTATATACTGTACATTAGTGGTGACGGGGGGGGATACAATGTATATACTGTACATTAGTGGTGACGGGGGGAGGGATACAATGTATATACTGTACATTAGTGGTGACGGGGGGGATACAATGTATATACTGTACATTAGTGGTGACGGGGGGGATACAATGTATATACTGTACATTAGTGGTGACGGGGGGGGATACAATGTATATACTGTACAATAGTGGTGACGGGGGGGATACAATGTATATACTGTACATTAGTGGTGACGGGGGGGGGGGATACAATGTATATACTGTACATTAGTGGTGGGGAGGGGGATACAATGTATATACTGTACATTAGTGGTGACGGGGGGGGGGATGCAATGTATATACTGTACATTAGTGGTGACGGGGGGGGGGATACAATGTATATACTGTACATTAGTGGTGGGGGGGGGATACAATGTATATACTGTACATTAGTGGTGACGGGGGGGATACAATGTATATACTGTACATTAGTGGTGACGGGGGGGGATACAATGTATATACTGTACATTAGTGGTGACGGGGGGGATACAATGTATATACTGTACATTAGTGGTGACGGGGGGGATACAATGTATATACTGTACATTAGTGGTGACGGGGGGGGATACAATGTATATACTGTACATTAGTGGTGGGGAGGAGGGATACAATGTATATACTGTACATTAGTGGTGGGGAGGGGGGGATACAATGTATATACTGTACATTAGTGGTGACGGGGGGGATACAATGTATATACTGTACATTAGTGGTGACGGGGGGGATACAATGTATATACTGTACATTAGTGGTGACGGGGGGGATACAATGTATATACTGTACATTAGTGGTGACGGGGGGGGATACAATGTATATACTGTACATTAGTGGTGGGGAGGAGGGATACAATGTATATACTGTACATTAGTGGTGACGGGGGGGGATACAATGTATATACTGTACATTAGTGGTGACGGGGGGAGGGATACAATGTATATACTGTACATTAGTGGTGACGGGGGGGATACAATGTATATACTGTACATTAGTGGTGGGGAGGGGGGATACAATGTATATACTGTACATTAGTGGTGACGGGGGGATACAATGTATATACTGTACATTAGTGGTGACGGGGGGGATACAATGTATATACTGTACATTAGTGGTGACGGGGGGAGGGATACAATGTATATACTGTACATTAGTGGTGACGGGGGGGATACAATGTATATACTGTACATTAGTGGTGACGGGGGGGGGGATACAATGTATATACTGTACATTAGTGGTGACGGGGGGGATACAATGTATATACTGTACATTAGTGGTGACGGGGGGGGGATACAATGTATATACTGTACATTAGTGGTGACGGGGGGAGGGATACAATGTATATACTGTACATTAGTGGTGACGGGGGGATACAATGTATATACTGTACATTAGTGGTGACGGGGGGGGATACAATGTATATACTGTACATTAGTGGTGACGGGGGGGGATACAATGTATATACTGTACATTAGTGGTGACGGGGGGGGATACAATGTATATACTGTACATTAGTGGTGACGGGGGGGATACAATGTATATACTGTACATTAGTGGTGACGGGGGGGGATACAATGTATATACTGTACATTAGTGGTGACGGGGGGATACAATGTATATACTGTACATTAGTGGTGACGGGGGGAGGGATACAATGTATATACTGTACATTAGTGGTGACGGGGGGGATACAATGTATATACTGTACATTAGTGGTGACGGGGGGGTGGATACAATGTATATACTGTACATTAGTGGTGACGGGGGGGGGATACAATGTATATACTGTACATTAGTGGTGACGGGGGGGGATACAATGTATATACTGTACATTAGTGGTGACGGGGGGGGATACAATGTATATACTGTACAATAGTGGTGACGGGGGGGATACAATGTATATACTGTACATTAGTGGTGACGGGGGGGGGGATACAATGTATATACTGTACATTAGTGGTGGGGAGGGGGATACAATGTATATACTGTACATTAGTGGTGACGGGGGGGGGGATACAATGTATATACTGTACAATAGTGGTGACGGGGGGGATACAATGTATATACTGTACATTAGTGGTGGGGAGGGGGGGATACAATGTATATACTGTATATTAGTGGTGACGGGGGGGGATACAATGTATATACTGTACATTAGTGGTGGGGAGGGGGATACAATGTATATACTGTACATTAGTGGTGACGGGGGGGGGATACAATGTATATACTGTACATTAGTGGTGACGGGGGGGTGGATACAATGTATATACTGTACATTAGTGGTGACGGGGGGGGATACAATGTATATACTGTACATTAGTGGTGACGGGGGGGTGGATACAATGTATATACTGTACATTAGTGGTGACGGGGGGGGGATACAATGTATATACTGTACATTAGTGGTGACGGGGGGGGATACAATGTATATACTGTACATTAGTGGTGACGGGGGGGGATACAATGTATATACTGTACATTAGTGGTGACGGGGGGGGATACAATGTATATACTGTACATTAGTGGTGACGGGGGGGGATACAATGTATATACTGTACATTAGTGGTGGGGAGGGGGGGATACAATGTATATACTGTATATTAGTGGTGACGGGGGGGGATACAATGTAAATACTGTACATTAGTGGTGACGGGGGGGGATACAATGTATATACTGTACATTAGTGGTGACGGGGGTGGGGATACAATGTATATACTGTACAATAGTGGTGACGGGGGGGATACAATGTATATACTGTACATTAGTGGTGGGGAGGGGGGGATACAATGTATATACTGTACATTAGTGGTGGGGAGGGGGGGATACAATGTATATACTGTACATTAGTGGTGACGGGGGGGGGGAGGGTCTCCTACCTGATACATTCTCATTCTCTTGCAGCAAGTCCAACAGATCAGAAAACACTTGCCGGTCCGTTTCTGGCATAACATCGATCGGGGAAGGTTGGTGATATAGCAGCTTAAAAGAGAGTTGTCTACAATACAAGTATATGTCTTCAGTCAGCAAAAACTTAGCCAACCTTTGCATAGGGGAAAAGTTCCACCCTTTAGACAGCAGCTTACTCTCAGCTTCAGATTGGGGATGAGAGGATAGGCTAATAACCTGTAAGTTACACTCACCATTCCTCCTGCGTTGTCTCCCCCGCTTGTGTGTTGGAGACCAATCCCTGTATTTGGGCCCCCTCTTGCGTAGATTGGGCGGTCCGTTGGTGTCCCCTCCTTGTTCGCCTTCTTGGTCGCTACCAAGTTGTTATTATGCGCCTGTTGCCATTATGTGTCCATTTAAATGCTCGTTTCTTTATAAAATCACCCCGGTCCCCTGTGAACTTCTCCCTCTTCTTAGATACTTCCTCTTTTTCATACTTATCAATGGTCTCCTTGAGATTGGCCCGAAATGGGGCCACCACATTCTCCTGATCAAATTGTGATAGTTTGGACTCATTACTTTTAATATGTTCCTTGATCTCCACAAGAGATTTCCTATCATGGTCCTAAAGGAGATGAATAAGTATATTAGAGCAGTGTATCCGGCCCGTCTCCCATGTAGAATCCACCTGCCAGGACGGAAATGTTTGGATCCTCAATCCCCTTGGTATAATACCTAGTCTCTTGTATTCCTCCTAATGTTCCACCATTCACGTGTAAGGGCTTCGTGGGATTCCAGCAAATCATCCGACAGAGACAGAATCTGAGCCCGAGGAGGCCGGAGCACTCCAGGCCGACACTCTCGCCTCCAAGTCCAACACAAAAACGCACACACATAGAAACGTCATCTCAAACAGTTGTATGTGATGCGTGCTCGGAATCCCAGAAAGGGTTAATAAAGATTCCTCCCTATATTTAGACACACAAAACAAAAAAATGGGACCAGCACTGCCCAAAATGAGGTCAGGTAAAGAGTCTACAGGTCAATGCATGTAAAAAAAATAGCTCAAACCACAAGACAAGGAAAGGAAACAAGCCAAGTGACCAAGACAATGCATTATACATGTATCAAAAAAACACCACAACACAACAAGAGAATAAAAACCAATAAAAATGTGAACAATCACAGAATAATCTACCACAGGAAAACCAAACATGTGATAGTGATAGTGATCCTGGGACCCCCAGCGCCCCCTGGAGACTAAAGCCTCATGTAACACAAGAAGATACAACAATATTATCCTGTAAGGGATTACACATTGGGCTAGGAATATATAATGTAAGCGGATGGCAAAAAAAGTCACTAAAAAAAGGGGGGGGTATTTTTTTGTATAGAGCATGAGAGTATACAAGCAAAAGTCAATAAATAGATGGTACCACACTGCGCACCTAAATCAAGAGATAAGCAAGTATTACCTGTGCGGCAAACATACACAAGAGGGCGCTGGGGGTGACCGCCCCACGTGTATCGCCACCTGCTGGGGCTTCCTCAGGGGTATCTGTATGGTGAGGTGCGTCCAGCATCAAGCACTCAATGTGGTGCAACAGAGAAATGTGTCCCCGTGTTCTCAATGTGGTGCAACAGAGAAATGTGTCCCCGTGTTCTCAATGTGGTGCAACAGAGAAATGTGTCCCCGTGTTGTCAATGTGGTGCAACAGAGAAATGTGTCCCCGTGTTCTCAATGTGGTGCAACAGAGAAATGTGTCCCCGTGTTCTCAATGTGGTGCAACAGAGAAATGTGTCCCCGTGTTCTCAATGTGGTGCAACAGAGAAATGTGTCCCCGTGTTCTCAATGTGGTGCAACAGAGAAATGTGTCCCCGTGTTCTCAATGTGGTGCAACAGAGAAATGTGTCCCCGTGTTCTCAATGTGGTGCAACAGAGAAATGTGTCCCCGTGTTCTCAATATGGTGCAACAGAGAAATGTGTCCCCGTGTTCTCAATGTGGTGCAACAGAGAAATGTGTCCCCGTGTTCTCAATGTGGTGTAACAGAGAAATGTGTCCCCGTGTTCTCAATGTGGTGCAACAGAGAAATGTGTCCCCGTGTTCTCAATGTGGTGCAACAGAGAAATGTGTCCCCGTGTTCTCAATGTGGTGCAACATAGAAATGTGTCCACGTGTTCTCAATGTGGTGCAACAGAGAAATGTGTCCCGTGTTCTCAATGTGGTGCAACAGAGAAATGTGTCCCCGTGTTCTCAATGTGGTGCAACATAGAAATGTGTCCCCGTGTTCTCAATGTGGTGCAACAGAGAAATGTGTCCCGTGTTCTCAATGTGGTGCAACAGAGAAATGTGTCCCCGTGTTCTCAATGTGGTGCAACAGAGAAATGTGTCCCCGTGTTCTCAATGTGGTGCAACATAGAAATGTGTCCCCGTGTTCTCAATGTGGTGCAACAGAGAAATGTGTCCCCGTGTTCTCAATGTGGTGCAACAGAGAAATGTGTCCCCGTGTTCTCAATGTGGTGCAACAGAGAAATGTGTCCCCGTGTTCTCAATGTGGTGCAACAGAGAAATGTGTCCACGTGTTCTCAATGTGGTGCAACAGAGAAATGTGTCCCCGTGTTCTCAATGTGGTGCAACAGAGAAATGTGTCCCCGTGTTGTCAATGTGGTGCAACAGAGAAATGTGTCCCCGCGTTCTCAATGTGGTGCAACAGAGAAATGTGTCCCCGTGTTCTCAATGTGGTGCAACAGAGAAATGTGTCCCGTGTTCTCAATGTGGTGCAACAGAGAAATGTGTCCCCGTGTTCTCAATGTGGTGCAACAGAGAAATGTGTCCCCGTGTTGTCAATGTGGTGCAACAGAGAAATGTGTCCCCGTGTTCTCAATGTGGTGCAACAGAGAAATGTGTCCCGTGTTCTCAATGTGGTGCAACAGAGAAATGTGTCCCCGTGTTCTCAATGTGGTGCAACAGAGAAATGTGTCCCGTGTTCTCAATGTGGTGCAACAGAGAAATGTGTCCCCGTGTTCTCAATGTGGTGCAACAGAGAAATGTGTCCCCGTGTTCTCAATGTGGTGCAACAGAGAAATGTGTCCCCGTGTTCTCAATGTGGTGCAACAGAGAAATGTGTCCCCGTGTTCTCAATGTGGTGCAACAGAGAAATGTGTCCCCGTGTTCTCAATGTGGTGCAACAGAGAAATGTGTCCCCGTGTTCTCAATGTGGTGCAACAGAGAAATGTGTCCCCGTGTTCTCAATGTGGTGCAACAGAGAAATGTGTCCCCGTGTTGTCAATGTGGTGCAACAGAGAAATGTGTCCCCGCGTTCTCAATGTGGTGCAACAGAGAAATGTGTCCCCGCGTTCTCAATGTGGTGCAACAGAGAAATGTGTCCCCGCGTTCTCAATGTGGTGCAACAGAGAAATGTGTCCCCGTGTTCTCAATGTGGTGCAACAGAGAAATGTGTCCCCGTGTTCTCAATGTGGTGCAACAGAGAAATGTGTCCCCGTGTTCTCAATGTGGTGTAACAGAGAAATGTGTCCCCGTGTTCTCAATGTGGTGCAACAGAGAAATGTGTCCCGTGTTCTCAATGTGGTGCAACAGAGAAATGTGTCCCCGTGTTCTCAATGTGGTGTAACAGAGAAATGTGTCCCCGTGTTCTCAATGTGGTGCAACAGAGAAATGTGTCCCCGTGTTGTCAATGTGGTGCAACAGAGAAATGTGTCCCCGCGTTCTCAATGTGGTGCAACAGAGAAATGTGTCCCCGCGTTCTCAATGTGGTGCAACAGAGAAATGTGTCCCCGTGTTCTCAATGTGGTGCAACAGAGAAATGTGTCCCCGTGTTCTCAATGTGGTGCAACAGAGAAATGTGTCCCGTGTTCTCAATGTGGTGCAACAGAGAAATGTGTCCCCGCGTTGTCAATGTGGTGCAACAGAGAAATGTGTCCCCGCGTTCTCAATGTGGTGCAACAGAGAAATGTGTCCCCGCGTTCTCAATGTGGTGCAACAGAGAAATGTGTCCCCGCGTTCTCAATGTGGTGCAACAGAGAAATGTGTCCCCGTGTTCTCAATGTGGTGCAACAGAGAAATGTGTCCCCGTGTTCTCAATGTGGTGCAACAGAGAAATGTGTCCCCGTGTTCTCAATGTGGTGTAACAGAGAAATGTGTCCCCGTGTTCTCAATGTGGTGCAACAGAGAAATGTGTCCCCGTGTTCTCAATGTGGTGCAACAGAGAAATGTGTCCACGTGTTCTCAATGTGGTGCAACAGAGAAATGTGTCCCCGTGTTCTCAATATGGTGCAACAGAGAAATGGGTCCCCGTGTTCTCAATGTGGTGCAACAGAGAAATGTGTCCCCGTGTTGTCAATGTGGTGCAACAGAGAAATGTGTCCCCGTGTTCTCAATGTGGTGCAACAGAGAAATGTGTCCCCGCGTTCTCAATGTGGTGCAACAGAGAAATGTGTCCCCGTGTTCTCAATGTGGTGCAACAGAGAAATGTGTCCCCGTGTTCTCAATGTGGTGCAACAGAGAAATGTGTCCCCGTGTTCTCAATGTGGTGCAACAGAGAAATGTGTCCCGTGTTCTCAATGTGGTGCAACAGAGAAATGTGTCCCCGTGTTCTCAATGTGGTGCAACAGAGAAATGTGTCCCCGTGTTCTCAATGTGGTGCAACAGAGAAATGTGTCCCCGTGTTCTCAATGTGGTGCAACAGAGAAATGTGTCCCCGTGTTCTCAATGTGGTGCAACAGAGAAATGTGTCCCCGTGTTCTCAATGTGGTGCAACAGAGAAATGTGTCCCCGTGTTCTCAATGTGGTGCAACAGAGAAATGTGTCCCCGTGTTCTCAATGTGGTGCAACAGAGAAATGTGTCCCCGTGTTCTCAATGTGGTGCAACAGAGAAATGTGTCCCCGTGTTCTCAATGTGGTGCAACAGAGAAATGTGTCCCCGTGTTCTCAATGTGGTGCAACAGAGAAATGTGTCCCCGTGTTCTAAAAAGTAAACAAACCAGAAACTGGTACACTAAATGCACACACAAAACGGGGGATGGCATAAAACCCTACATTGCAAATAAATAGATTACAAAAGTGGCATCTATAAAATTGTGCAGATCTTATGTATAAAAAGTACAAGATTGTATAGAGTATACATGAGAAAATATACCTGCAAACAAGGGGGGAATGGACATAGAAAGGTTGTACAGTGAAAATAGTGTAAGATAAAAATATAAAAATCAGTGTGACACAATATTGTATAACAAATAAATAGATATTGAATAGTGAACTAACCTATAGCATGTAATATACTAAAATACTATAGAACATATAATCTATCACCCCACCAATCAGCACCTACATACTATCATGGGCCCACGCCCAACATAATGGGTTTCTGATTGAACTACTCAGCTTCGTCTTAAAACACAACTCTTTCATCTTTGATAGGGTGCACTATCGTCAGATTTCGGGCACGGCGATGAGTGCGCGGTGTGCCCCCTCCTACGCAAACCTTTTTTTGGGTTGGTGGGAGGGGAACACCGTGTACCCATCGTCGGCCTTTAGGGAGCATGTTTTGGGGTGGTTTCGCTTTATAGACGATATTCTCTTTTTTTGGAAGGGCCCCTTTCAGGACCTGCAGAACTTTGTAAAGGACTTAAACAGCAACCCATGGCAGATCACACTCACACCGGTAACATCAGTGTCAACAGTGGACTTCTTGGACTTGCGGATCTCAGTCCGAGAAGGTAATATTCATACTACACTGTATCGCAAGGAAACGGCCACCAACAGTCTCCTGCATTATTCGAGCTCCCCCCCCCCCCCAACACATGAGGAATGCCGTTCCAGTAGGGCAATTCTTGAGGATAAAAAGGAACTGTAGTGAACAGGAGCAATTCGCCAGCCATTCCAGGGAACTGACACAGAGATTTAAGGATCGGGGTTATCCCCATAAGGTGATATGGAAGGGCCACCAGAGAGCACGGCAACAGAAAGATCTACAACGCTCCAACCAAAGAATAAACACACAGATTGGTTGGCAATTACAACAACCAATGGCACGACGTGTACAACCTACTCCTAAAAAATTGGGGGATCCTTAAGAGTCATAGCAGACTGTTACCCCACATTGCTGACAAGCCACACATGGTAGCCAGGAGGGCGAAAAATCTTCATGATTCTTTGACACGTAGCCACTTTCAGAGACCTTCTACACCGCTGGGACATGGCCAACGTCTATTGGGAACATACCCTTGCGGGGATTGTAATGTGTGTCCTCTAATTGTGCGAGGTCAGAATTTTCTCAATCCTTCCAATCAGGAACAACATGGACTATACTCCTACATTAACTGCCGCTCCAGAAATGTAGTTTACTGCTTACAATGCCCGTGTCAGTTGTTATACGTGGGCCAAACGACACAAGAACTGAGGAAGCGGGTCCCAAAACACGTTTCCACCATTATGAATGCAGACCAAGACTCCAGACAAGGGAAGACTCTAACAACAGGGGCAAAACATTTCTTGTCTCCACACCGGGGTTGTCCACGTGGTCTTCAGGTGGTTGGACTTGAGAAAATACACACAACTATCCGAGGTGGAGATGTTATACCGGCCCTTCTACGGGCAGAATCAAAATGGATTTATCGCCTGGACTGTAAGGCCCCTCGGGGGATGGATGAGGATTTATTCTTTACAGGCTTTTACAAACGGTAGGTACACAATTCTTTACAACCCCTGCACATATTTCAGTTCCTATTCCGGCACTTTTGTGGTTGCTTTCACGCTGCATGGGCCTCTTCTTTTCCTCCTTTTCAGTTTGGCGCTGGCCTCTTCTCTCACTTTTTGTTCATGGGGCTCACTTG
Organism: Engystomops pustulosus; assembly: GCF_040894005.1. Taxonomy (NCBI): domain Eukaryota; kingdom Metazoa; phylum Chordata; class Amphibia; order Anura; family Leptodactylidae; genus Engystomops; species Engystomops pustulosus. The sequence goes on from NW_027285148.1 coordinate 18,651, forward strand.
GGTTAGGGAGCCATCTCACTTTCATTCACTACAACATGATAAGTCAGGGCAGGTAGGTATCCATGTCACGTTTGCTTTCTCACTGGGCCACCACCCTCACTTGAATCACACATCATTTTCACTCTTCTGCGAGCACCTGTATAAATCCATTCACTCACATGACACTTCTTGTGTCCTTCACGGGACATCCACCATGGCCACATAAACAAGTTCTTGTGTACTTACCCTTCTCATTCTTAGATTCCTTTAGATTCCTCAAATTCTTCTGGACACCCTTTTATTTGATACATTCCTGAACCGCCATCCCAGAAATGGATTCATCCCATCAGTTTGCTTCTTTACCACGGAATCCACCAGGCTCTACCTGCTCACGACCACCATAGTCGTTCTTTTGTGGACTCTCTCCCTCTCCTGCTGGTCCTCCGTGGCTGGCCCCTCCCTTCCATGTCCTATTGTATCTCATTGCGCACTCTGGACTCAGATATACCTTTTTATTGATACCGTATATACTATAAGTAACCATATGTATTCTATTTAATCTTTGATTGAATGATTGAATGTCTCGTCCGCTTTTTATATTCCGTTGATCCTTATGAGCATCACACCATGGGTGGGCATCCTACCTGGCATTGACTACTTCGCCCTCATCCATCCATTTTTCTTCACTGTAGTACAATTTAGCATTTAAATTGTTGCACATGCACTGGCACTTTATGGGCGCGTAGTCCATGCAACCACTCACCTAGATTATAGTGACATCATCTAATCACACGTAATGTTGTTCATCCCTAATACGCAGATTCATTCTGCACATGGTGGTTGTTTGAATGTATGATGCGTGGGCCCATGATAGTATGTAGGTGCTGATTGGTGGAGGGATAGATTATATGTTCTATAGTATTTTAGTATATTACATGCTATAGGTTAGTTCACTATTCAATATTTATTTATTTTTTATACAATATTGTGCGTCACACTGATTTTTATATTTTTATCTTACACTATCTTCACTGTACAACCTTTCTATGTCCATTCCCCCCTTGTTTGCAGGTATATTTTCTCATGTATACTCTATACAATCTTGTACTTTTTCATACATATGATCTGCACAATTTTATAGATGCCACTTTTGTAATCTATTTATTTGCAATGTAGGGTTTTATGCCATCCCCCGTTTTGTGCGTGCATTTAGTGTACCAGTTTCTGGTTTGTTTACTTTTTAGAACACGGGGACACATTTCTCTGTTGCACCACATTGAGAACACGGGGACACATTTCTCTGTTGCACCACATTGAGAACACGGGGACACATTTCTCTGTTGCACCACATTGAGAACACGGGGGCACATTTCTCTGTTGCACCACATTGAGAACACGGGGACACATTTCTCTGTTGCACCACATTGAGAACACGGGGACACATTTCTCTGTTGCACCACATTGAGAACACGGGGACACATTTCTCTGTTGCACCACATTGAGAACACAGGGACACATTTCTCTGTTGCACCACATTGAGAACACGGGGACACATTTCTCTGTTGCACCACATTGAGAACACGGGGACACATTTCTCTGTTGCACCACATTGAGAACACGGGGACACATTTCTCTGTTGCACCACATTGAGAACACGGGGACACATTTCTCTGTTGCACCACATTGAGAACACGGGGGCACATTTCTCTGTTGCACCACATTGAGAACATGGGGACACATTTCTCTGTTGCACCACATTGAGAACACGGGGACACATTTCTCTGTTGCACCACATTGAGAACATGGGGACACATTTCTCTGTTGCACCACATTGAGAACACGGGGACACATTTCTCTGTTGCACCACATTGAGAACACGGGGACACATTTCTCTGTTGCACCACATTGAGTGCTTGATGCTGGACGCACCTCACCATACAGATACCCCTGAGGAAGCCCCAGCAGGTGGCGATACACGTGGGGCGGTCATCCCCGGCTCCCTCTTGTGTATGTTTGCCGCACAGGTAATACTTGCTTATCTCTTTATTTAGGTGCGCAGTGTGGTACCATCTATTTATTGACTTTTGCTTGTATACTCTCATGCTCTATACAAAAAATACCCCCCCCCCCTTTTTTGTGACTTTTTTGCAATCTGCTTACATTATATATTCCTAGCCCAATGTGTAATCCCTTACAGGATAATATTGTTGTATCTTTTTGTGTTACATGAGGCTTTAGTCTTCAGGGGGAGCTGGGGGTCCCAGGATCACTAACACTATCACATGTTTGGTTTTCCTGTGGTAGATTATTCTGTGATTGCTCACATTTTTAATGGTTTTTATTCTCTTCTTGTGTTGTGGTGTTTCTTTTGATATATGAATAGAGATGAGCGAACACTAAAATGCTCGGGTACTCGTTATTCGAGACGAACTTTTCCCGATGCTCGAGTGCTCGTCTCGAATAACGAGCTCCATTGAAGTCAATGGGAGACTCGAGCATTTTTCAAGGGGACCAAGGCTCTGCACAGGGAAGCTTGGCCAAACACCTGGGAACCTCAGAAAAGGATGGAAACACCACGGAAATGGACAGGAAACAGCAGGGGCAGCATGCATGGATGCCTCTGAGGCTGCTTAATCGCACCATTATGCCAAAATTATGGGCAACAGCATGGCCATGACAGAGTGACAGAATGAAGCTAGATAGCATCTAAAACATGCAATAATTGACCCTGACACTATAGGGGACGGCATGCAGAGGCAGCGGCAGCAGGCTAGAGAGTGGCATGGCGACATACCCTAAATGGACTCAGGCTTCAAACCAATGGGTGGCAGAGAGGAACCAAAGGAGGTGAGCAAGAAGCGCTCAAATAATATCGGTACATGATAAAAGTTTGCCAGTATATTTTGTGGATTACACAGCAGGGTGGCGACAAAGTTAACATGGAAGCCATGAAAACAATCCATAATTCTGCCTGACACAGCTCGTTTGATAAGGGGACCATGTATGGAGGCAGTGAACTAGTAGTAGATTAAAGGTGCTGCAGTTAAAACTATGTTAGTTGGATCTTGGCATGGAGCTGGCGCTCCGCTGCCAGGCGAGCTTTCGCCAATCCAAGCCCCTGTCTCTAGGCTACTCCCCAAACAGCACTTCTAAGAACCTTTTGTATAAGATCAAGTGTAGTAGTGTTCTTATAAGTTTAGGATATGGCGGGTGAGGGGAATGTAAACAGATGCGCAAGAAGCGCTGAAATAATATCCGTAAATGATAAAAGTTTGCCAGTATATTTTGTGGATAACACAGCAGGGTGGCGACAAAGTTAACAACTTTGATGTGGAATCCATGAAAACAACCCAAATTTCTGCCTGACACACCTCGTTTGATAAGGGGACGATGTATGGAGGCAGCTATATGGACGACTTTTGGAGGTAGCAATGGAGACAACGTGTGGAGGCTGCTATGGAGACAATTCAATTTGGATAGTGCCTGTATGTGGCAGTCCAAAAAAGTTTTCAAACCAGAGGAGCAGGTAGGTGGCCCTCCAGAAAAATGGAATAGATTGAGTGCCTGTATGTGGCACTCCCAAAAATTGTTTAAAACAGAGGACCGGGTAGGTGGCCCTCCAGAAAAATTAAATGCATAAAGTACTATAGCAAGAGCCAGTGGGCCCTGTCAAAAAATAGCCAGTTTCCTCTGCTTTACTGTACAAAGAGAAGGAGAAGGAGGAAAATGAGGAGGAGGAGGAGTGGATAAATTATTCAGGTTGAGCTTCCTTCACCTGGTGGAGATTGGAAATCCTGAGAAATCCAGGCTTTATTCATCTTAATAAGCGTCAGCCTGTCAGCGCTGTCAGTCGACAGGCGTGTACGCTTATCGGTGATGATGCCACCAGCTGCACTGAAAACCCGCTCGGACAAGACGCTAGCGGCAGGGCAGGCAAGAACCTCCAAGGCGTACAGCGCCAGTTCGTGCCACATTTCCAGCTTTGAAACCCAGTAGTTGTAGGGAGCTGTGTGATCATTTAGGACGATGGTATGGTCAGCTACGTACTCCCTCACCATCTTTCTGTAAAGATCAGCCCTACTCTGCCGAGACTGGGGACAGGTGACAGTGTCTTGCTGGGGTGACATAAAGCTGGCAAAAGCCTTGTAAAGCGTACCCTTGCCAGTGCTGGACAAGCTGCCTGCTCGCCTACTCTCCCTCGCTACTTGTCCCGCAGAACTACGCACTCTGCCGCTAGCGCTGTCAGAAGGGAAATACTGTTTCAGCTTGTGCACCAGGGCCTGCTGGTATTCATGCATTCTCACACTCCTTTCCTCTCCAGGGATGAGAGTGGAAAGATTTTGCTTGTACCGTGGGTCCAGGAGAGTGAACACCCAGTAATCGGTGCTGGAATAAATTCTTTGAACGCGAGGGTCACGGGATAGGCAGCCTAGCATGAAATCTGCCATATGCGCCAGAGTACCAACGCGTAAGAATTCACTCCCCTCACTGGCCTGACTGTCCATTTCCTCCTCCTCCAACTCCTCTTCTTCTGCCCATACACGCTCAACAGTGAAGGACTCAACAATGGTCCCCTCTTGTGTCTCGCATTCTCACATTCTCCTCCTCTTCCTCCTCATCCTCCTCCACCTCCACCTCATCCTCCTCCACCTCCACCTCCTCCGATATGCGCTGAGAAACAGACCTAAGGGTGCTTTGGCTATCAACAAGGGAATCTTCTTCCCCCGTCTCTTGTGACGAGCGCAAAGCTTCCGACTTCATGCTGATCAGAGAGTTTTTCAACAGGCCAAGCAGCGGGATGGTGAGACTGACCATCTGTGTTGACTCCTCGAAGTTACTCAGCACCTGACAGATATCAGACATCCACGTCCACTCCTCATTGTAGACTTGAGGAAGCTGACTGACCTGACTACCAGTTCTGGTGGAAGTTGACATCTGGCAGTCTACAATCGCTCGGCGCTGCTGGTAAACTCTGGATAACATGGTTAATGTTGAATTCCACCTCGTGGGCACGTCGCACAACAGTCGGTGAGCGGGCAGTTGGAGGCGGTGCTGCGCTGCCCTGAGAGTGGCAGCATCTGTGCTGGACTTCCTGAAATGCGCACAGATGCGGCGCACCTTCGTGAGCAAATCAGACAGATTGGGGTATGTCTTGAGGAAACGCTGAACTATGAGATTTAACACATGGGCCAGGCATGGCACATGTGTCAGTCTGCCGAGTTGCAGAGCCGCCACCAGGTTACGGCCGTTGTCACACACAACCATGCCTGGCTTCAGGTTCAGCTGTGCCAGCCACAGATCAGTCTGCGCCGTGATGCCCTGTAATAGCTCTTGGGCGGTGTGCCTTTTATCACCTAGGCTCAGCAGTTTGAGCACCGCCTGCTGTCGCTTAGCGACGGCACTGCTGCTGTGCCTAGAGCTACCGACTGATGGCGGCATGCCCACGGATGGTAGTTCGGAGGAGGAGGTGGAGGAGGGGTGGGAGGAGGCATAGCAGGCCTGAAAGACCTGGACCGAGGTAGGCCCCGCAATCCTCGGCGTCGGCAGTATATGACCAGCCGCAGGGTCAGACTCGGTCCCAGCCTCCACCAAGTTAACCCAATGTGCCGTCAGCGATATATAGTGGCCCTGCCCGGCAGCACTCGTCCACGTGTCTGTGGTCAGGTGGACCTTGTCAGAAACGGCGTTGGTCAGGGCACGGATGATATTGTCTGACACGTGCTGGTGCAGGGCTGGGACGGCACATCGGGAAAAGTAGTGGCGGCTGGGGACCGAATACCGAGGGGCGGCCGCCGCCATGAGGTTGCGAAAGGCCTCGGTCTCTACTAGCCTATAGGGCAGCATCTCCAGGCTAAGCAATCTGGAGATGTGGACGTTGAGGGCTTGGGCGTGCGGGTGGGTTGCACTATATTTGCGTTTCCGCTCCAGCGTCTGGGGTATGGAGAGCTGAACGCTGGTGGATGCTGTGGAGGATCGTGGAGGCGACGATGGGGTTTTTGTGGCAGGGTCCTGGGCAGGGGGCTGACTATCAGCTGACACAGGGGAAGGAGCAGTGGTGTGCACGGCCGGAGGTGAACGGGCTTGGTGCCACTGAGTGGGGTGTTTAGCATTCATATGCCTGCGCATACTGGTGGTAGTTAAGCTAGTAGTGGTGGAACCCCTGCTGATCCTGGTTTGGCAAAGGTTGCACACCACAGTCCGTCGGTCATCCGGTGTTTCCTTAAAGAACCTCCAGACTTCTGAAAATCTAGCCCTCGCCGCGGGAGCCCTCGCCACGGGAGCTTCACTATGTGACACATTTGGCGCTGATGCACCAGCTCTGGCCCTGCCTCTCCGTCTGGCCCCACCACTGCCTCTTCCAACCTGTTCAGGTCGAGGACTCTCCTCCGTCTCAGAAGCACTGTGTTCACCCGGCCTCTCAACCCAGCTTGGGTCTGTCACCTCATCATCCTCCGATCCCTCAGTCTGCTCCCCCCTCGGACTTCCTGCCCTGACAACAACTTCCCCACTGTCTGACAACCGTGTCTCCTCATCGTCGGACACCTCTTTACACACTTCTTCCACTACGTCAAGAAGGTCATCATCACCCACAGACTGTGACTGTTGGAAAACCTGGGCATCGGAAAATTGCTCAGCAGCAACCGGACAAGTCGTTTGTGACTGTGGGAAGGGTCCAGAAAACAGTTCCTCAGAGTATGCCGGTTCAAATGCCAAATTTTCCTGGGAGGGGGCAGACTGGGGGGGAGGAGGCTGAGGTGCAGGAGCTGGAGGAGTGCCGATTTCGGTGACATGGGTGGACTGCGTGGAAGACTGACTGGTGGACAAATTGCTCGAAGCATTGTCCGCAATCCACGACATCACCTGTTCGCACTGTTCTGGCCTCAACAGTGCTCTACCACGAGTCCCAGTAACTTCAGACATGAACCTAGGGAGTGTAGCTCTGCGGCGTTCCCCTGCTCCCTCATCAGCAGGTGGTGTCTCACCCCGCCCAGGACCACGGCCTCTGACCCCTGCAGTAGTTGGACGCCCACGTCCCCGCCCTCGTCCTCTACCCCTAGCCCTCGGGTTAAACATTTAGAAAATTAAAGTTTTAACTTTAATTTTTTTTTAACTTTTTTTTGTGTTTTTTAGTTTTTTTTGGTTTTTTTTGTGTTTTTTAGTTTTTAAAGCCAAACAATGCTATCCTATTGCTATGGCTATTTTCTAGCCAAGTATGAAAGCACACTACTATGCCAGATGAGATGACACTGAGTTATTGCCTAATTGAAATCAAACCCCTAATAAATTTTCCCACTTCGGCCTTTGCTATGGATATGTGCGTCACTAAGCGCAAAACACAGCGGTCGCAAGTCTCACTACAAATTGCTCAGAATTGGCAAGTACATGCACTGCAGAAAGTACAGCCACCAGCAGATCAACCAGAAATCAAATATATATATCGCTACTGTAGGCGTAAGTAAGCCGTTTGGATTCTCCTATGGCTATTTTCTAGCCAAGTATTACAGCACACTACTATGCCAGATGAGATGACACTGAGTTATGAAAAAAATAAACGTAAAATAAAAAGAAACTGGCACACTCTGCCTAATTCTACTCAAACCCCTAATAAATTTTCCCACTTTGGTGTTTGAGGTGGATATGTGTGTCACTAAGCGCAAAACACAACGGTAGCAAGTCCCCCTGCTAATTCCTCACAATATGGTACTAGCTGCAAATAAAAAAAAAAAAGTATAACGTTATTGTAGCCCTAAGAAGGGCTGTTGGGTTCTTGTAGAATCACTCCTGCCTAACAGTAAGCTAATAGAACACCCTAACGCTTTCCCTGAGCAGCAGCAGCTCTCTCCCTAGCGGCATCCAGACACAGAATGATCCGAGCAGCGCGGGCAGCGGCTAGTCTATCCCAGGGTCACCTGATCTGGCCAGCCAACCACTGCTATCCACGTGTAAGGGTACCACGTCATGCTGGGTGGAGTGCAGAGTCTCCTGGCTTGTGATTGGCTCTGTTTCTGGCCGCCAAAAAGCAAAACGGCGGGAGCTGCCATTTTCTCGAGCGGGCGAAGTATTCGTCCGAGCAACGAGCAGTTACGAGTACGCTAATGCTCCAACCAGCATCAAGCTCGGACGAGTATGTTCACTCATCTCTATATATGAATAAAGAATGTATTGTCTCGGTCATTTGGCACGTATCCTTTCTTTGTCTTGTGGTTTGAACAATGTATATACTGTACATTAGTGGTGACGGGGGGGGGGGATACAATGTATATACTGTACATTAGTGGTGACGGGGGGGGGAAACAATGTATATACTGTACATTAGTGGTGACGGGGGGGGTACAATGTATATACTGTACATTAGTGGTGACGGGGGGTGGGATACAATGTATATACTGTACATTAGTGGTGACCGGGGGGGGGTGATACAATGTATATACTGTACATTAGTGGTGACGGGGGGGGGATACGATGTATATACTGTACATTAGTGGTGACGGGGGGGGATACAATGTATATACTGTACATTAGTGGTGACGGGGGGGATACAATGTATACACTGTACTGTCCGGGAGGGAGGACGCTGCACACAGTACAGGCTGCCCGGGAGGGAGGACGCTGCACACAGTACAGGCTGCCCGGGAGGGAGGACGCTGCACACAGTACAGGCTGCCCGGGAGGGAGGACGCTGCACACAGTACAGGCTGCCCGGGAGGGAGGACGCTGCACACAGTACAGGCTGCCCGGGAGGGAGGACGCTGAACACAGTACAGGCTGCCCGGGAGGGAGGACGCTGCACACAGTACAGGCTGCCCGGGAGGGAGGACGCTGCACACAGTACAGGCTGCCCGGGAGGGAGGACGCTGCACACAGCACAGGCTGCCCGGGAGGGAGGACGCTGCACACAGCACAGGCTGCCCGGGAGGGAGGACGCTGCACACAGCACAGGCTGCCCGGGAGGGAGGACGCTGCACACAGCACAGGCTGCCCGGGAGGGAGGACGCTGCACACAGCACAGGCTGCCCGGGAGGGAGGACGCTGCACACAGCACAGGCTGCCCGGGAGGGAGGACGCTGCACACAGCACAGGCTGCCCGGGAGGGAGGACGCTGCACACAGCACAGGCTGCCCGGGAGGGAGGACGCTGCACACAGCACAGGCTGCCCGGGAGGGAGGACGCTGCACACAGCACAGGCTGCCCGGGAGGGAGGACGCTGCACACAGCACAGGCTGCCCGGGAGGGAGGACGCTGCACACAGCACAGGCTGCCCGGGAGGGAGGACGCTGCACACAGCACAGGCTGCCCGGGAGGGAGGACGCTGCACACAGCACAGGCTGCCCGGGAGGGAGGACGCTGCACACAGCACAGGCTGCCCGGGAGGGAGGACGCTGCACACAGCACAGGCTGCCCGGGAGGGAGGACGCTGCACACAGCACAGGCTGCCCGGGAGGGAGGACGCTGCACACAGCACAGGCTGCCCGGGAGGGAGGACGCTGCACACAGCACAGGCTGCCCGGGAGGGAGGACGCTGCACACAGCACAGGCTGCCCGGGAGGGAGGACGCTGCACACAGCACAGGCTGCCCGGGAGGGAGGACGCTGCACACAGCACAGGCTGCCCGGGAGGGAGGACGCTGCACACAGCACAGGCTGCCCGGGAGGGAGGACGCTGCACACAGCACAGGCTGCCCGGGAGGGAGGACGCTGCACACAGCACAGGCTGCCCGGGAGGGAGGACGCTGCACACAGCACAGGCTGCCCGGGAGGGAGGACGCTGCACACAGCACAGGCTGCCCGGGAGGGAGGACGCTGCACACAGCACAGGCTGCCCGGGAGGGAGGACGCTGCACACAGCACAGGCTGCCCGGGAGGGAGGACGCTGCACACAGCACAGGCTGCCCGGGAGGGAGGACGCTGCACACAGCACAGGCTGCCCGGGAGGGAGGACGCTGCACACAGCACAGGCTGCCCGGGAGGGAGGACGCTGCACACAGCACAGGCTGCCCGGGAGGGAGGACGCTGCACACAGCACAGGCTGCCCGGGAGGGAGGACGCTGCACACAGCACAGGCTGCCCGGGAGGGAGGACGCTGCACACAGCACAGGCTGCCCGGGAGGGAGGACGCTGCACACAGCACAGGCTGCCCGGGAGGGAGGACGCTGCACACAGTACAGACTTCACCACTACTGATAATTCTGGCCCTATATTCGTTGACAAACTGGGGAAAGACTGCACCCAAAGTGTGTAAATAAGTCAGTGAGAGGTGGTGGAGGAAGTGTCATGGATTGGGGAATTTTTTCTGCAGCAGGAGTTGGACCTCTCATACAGCTACAGGCAGAGGGACTACAAGTATCAGAACCTTCTTCTACAACACCCGTTTCCTTGTGTTCTTTTCTCAATCAGCGGCAATTTCTTTGCAGGACAATGTCCCGTCACACAGCAAAACGGGTAAAGCAGAACCTTGTAATAGGAAACATTGAAATGGCCACAGCCCAAAGTCCTGATATAAACCCAATAGAAATCCTTGGTGACAAAGTTCTGGCCAAGGAACCCACAAGAGTCACAGAACAGGCAGCTGGAAGTATTCATCCGTCACATCTTGGGTTCCACTTGAGGGTATTACACCACGAAGGGGCATTGGGGTGGGTAGTGATGGGGCACTGAGGGGGGTATTACACAGTGAGGGGACACTCGGAGGGGGGGTGGATTACACAGTGAGGGGACACTTGGAGGGTATTACACAATGAACATGGCACACAGGACCCTGCACATGGCACACAGGACCCTGCACATAGCACCCCCCGCATGTGGCACACAGGACCCTGCACATGGCACCCCCTGCACATGGCACCCCCTGCACATGGCACCCCCTGCACATGGCACAGCCTGCACATGGCACACCCTGCACATGGCACACCCTGCACATGGCACCCAGGACCCTGCACATGGCATCCCCCGCATGTGGCACACAGGACCCCGCACATGGCACCCCCGCACATGGCACAGCCTGCACATGGCACACCCTGCACATGGCACCCAGGACCCTGCACATGGCACCCAGGACCCTGCACATGGCACACAGGACCCTGCACATGGCACACAGGACCCTGCACATGGAATCCCCCGCATGTGGCACACAGGACCCCGCACATGGCACCCCCTGCACATGGCACCCCCGCACATGGCACACAGGACCCTGCACATAGCACCCCCCGCATGTGGCATACAGGACCCCGCACATGGCACCCCCCGCACATGGCACCCCCCGCACATGGCACAGCCTGCACATGGCAACCCCCGCACATGGTGCACCCTGCATTACTAATGATTAATGCACCCAGTGATTTGCCCTAAAGGTGGTGACATAATCCTGCACATCTTTCATAGCATTGGGAGGGATCTGTCAGCAGGAAATTGCTGGAGGTTTCCATTTTTCCTCCGAGCCCCTGATGTGATCCAGTCGTGGTTCCCAGATCTTCCGCCATTTCCCCTGCAGTCCTATAACCTTAGCTGTGATATATACTCAGCTGAAACGCTCTGTGCTGCTCTTAGCAGGAATGTAAATGATGATGTAGGTGATTTGGTGTGAGCACAGACCCCGGATCCGGTTCCCTCCGCACCCCTCTGTGACATTGAGATACATTGTGTCTGCGCCTCCTCGCTCCCAGCGGCTTTAAATAGAAATGGCTGATTAATAATTATCCACCGCCACTAATAATCGCTTTTTACTAAAAATATAGAACATCGCGGAACAATCCAGAGGCACTGAAACTTCTGGAACAAACAGCCGTATCCACAGCACCAAAGATGGAGCAGGGTGCGCAGCAGCACAGAGTATTTCAGCAGAGCATGTGCTAGGTGATTGTAGCTTGCAGCAAAGAATATCTCCCATTCAGTGCTGAGGTCACGGTGCTTGGTATGGGGACCGGAGGGCTGATGTCACAGTGCGTGGTATGGGGACCGGAGGGCTGTCCTACAGTCAGGCAGGTCTCCTGTAGGTGCTGTGTGCAAGAAATATGGAGGGAGAGACTGATGTACTGGTTCTCCCTGGGGCCACCCCTGAGTGTCTGTAAGATAAGTCCCTGGGTGATGGATGGGAAGCCCGTGGTGGTAACAGCCGTATCCAGGGATCAGATGGAGGCAACGTTGTGCAAATCAACTCAAGATTCTTTATTCTTTATTTAACAGCAGGCAACGGCCAAAACGATCTCACAGCAGAACTGGTACTGTAGTGGTCATGGAGAGGGTCCTCAGGAATAGTGCACCAGCCTGGTATACTGGTGCCCCATGCTGGGATGGAGCTGTGTCCAGACTGTGGAAGCTGCAGCTCAGATTCTCCTGACTCTGATCCTGGGATTAGGGTAAGTGTCTCTTCACTCTGTCTCTGCAGCTTAGACTACTGCTCTGTAGAAAGACCATGAGGTCTGGACCATGTGCTCCCCCTGCACCGGGGTTTTATAACTTCCCCTGGTCAGGTGGTTATCCCTCTCCAATCACACTCCAGTTTACAATACAGGCACATCATTGGATAACATTCTACACCCACTTAACTATTGCCTGTCCAGGCAGAGGCTACAGCTGCTATTACCTGAGATCTCCCTGCATTATCCCTTGGATGAGTTGCGCTCACCAGATGGATCCTGACAGGTGGAGGCTCTTATTCCCAACTACCCCCTTGCTTATGCATTGGCCGGGGTGTTGCACTTGTATTATGCAATAGACACATCTGGCTCCACAGCAGCACAGAGGAGCGGCACAGAGTGTTTTCAGAGAAGGGGTTGATGGTATTCTGGGAGGTAATTGCTGTAATTGTGGTAGCAGCTCTGGCTGTGACTAGTACAGCTTTCTCCCATGAGGCTTGTTAGGATCCTGTCACTCGGCTTCTCTTGAAGTAAATTGACTTTGTCTTTCTCCTTCTGTCATCATGAAATGTGCTCTGTGTGCGGAGCGTCACCTCTCATCTGTCACACTGTACCAGAATAATGCTGCGCTACACACATCCAACCCCGCCGTCACATGACACCCAGGGCCCCTGCACAACATGGGGCCACACCTGTCTGGCTGCTCAGCCACTCATGTGTGATACGTCCTCCTGAGCTGAGTATCTAATGTATCGGCTGCACTGCAGGTAATGACATGTGCGGAATGACTTGTGGTTCCAAAGGAGACACTTATTTTACTATTTGTATCATTGAGTGCAACAAGGATTTACACAATAATCTAGTTGCAGATGATACTAAGCTCTGTTCTACCATCACCATAGACAGGGGCATCCGCTACACCTAGAGGAGGGGAGGTTCTACCATCACCATAGACAGGGGACATCCTATACACCAAGAGGAGAGGAGGTTCTACCATCACCATAGACAGGGGGCATCCTCTACACCTAGAGGAGAGGAGGTTCTACCATCACCATAGACAGGGGGCATCCTCTACACCTAGAGGAGAGGAGGTTCTACCATCACCATAGACAGGGGGCATCCTCTACACCTAGAGGAGAGGAGGTTCTACCATCACCATAGACAGGGGACATCCTCTACACCTAGAGGAGGGGAGGTTCTACCATCACCATAGACAGGGGGAATCCTCTACACCTAGAGGAGAGGAGGTTCTACCATCACCATAGACAGGGGACATCCTCTACACCTAGAGGAGAGAAGGTTCTACCATCACCATAGACAGGGGGCATCCTCTACACCTAGAGGAGAGGAGGTTCTACCATCACCATAGACAGGAGGCAACCTCTACACCTAGAGGAGAGGAGGTTCTACCATCACCATAGACAGGGGGCATCCTCTACACCTAGAGGAGAGGAGGTTCTACCATCACCATAGACAGGGGACATCCTCTACACCTAGAGGAGAGGAGCTTCTACCATCACCATAGACAGGGGGCATCCTCTACACCTAGAGGAGAGGAGGTTCTACCATCACCATAGACAGGGGGCATCCTCTACACCTAGAGGAGAGGAGGTTCTACCATCACCATAGACAGGAGGCATCTTCTACACCTAGAGGAGAGGAGGTTCTACCATCACCATAGACAGGGGGCATCCTCTACACCTAGAGGAGAGGAGGTTCTACCATCACCATAGACAGGGGGCATCCTCTACACCTAGAGGAGAGGAGGTTCTACCATCACCATAGACAGGGGGCATCCTCTACACCTAGAGGAGAGGAGGTTCTACCATCACCATAGACAGGGGGCATCCTCTACACCTAGAGGAGAGGAGGTTCTACCATCACCATAGACAGGGGGCATCCTCTACACCTAGAGGAGAGGAGGTTCTACCATCACCATAGACAGGGGCATCCTCTACACCTAGAGGAGAGGAGGTTCTACCATCACCATAGACAGGGGGCATCCTCTACACCTAGAGGAGAGGAGGTTCTACCATCACCATAGACAGGAGGCATCCTCTACACCTAGAGGAGAGGAGGTTCTACCATCACCATAGACAGGGGCATCCTCTACACCTAGAGGAGAGGAGGTTCTACCATCACCATAGACAGGAGGCATCCTCTACACCTAGAGGAGAGGAGGTTCTACCATCACCATAGACAGGGGGAATCCTCTACACCTAGAGGAGAGGAGGTTCTACCATCACCATAGACAGGGGGCATCCTCTACACCTAGAGGAGAGGAGGTTCTACCATCACCATAGACAGGGGGCATCCTCTACACCTAGAGGAGAGGAGGTTCTACCATCACCATAGACAGGGGGCATCCTCTACACCTAGAGGAGAGGAGGTTCTACCATCACCATAGACAGGGGGCATCCTCTACACCTAGAGGAGAGGAGGTTCTACCATCACCATAGACAGGGGGCATCCTCTACACCTAGAGGAGAGGAGGTTCTACCATCACCATAGACAGGGGGCATCCTCTACAACTAGAGGAGAGGAGGTTCTACCATCACCATAGGCAGGGGACATCCTCTACACCTAGAGGAGAGGAGGTTCTACCATCACCATAGACAAGGGGCATCCTCTACACCTAGAGGAGAGGAGGTTCTACCATCACCATAGACAGGGGGCATCCTCTACACCTAGAGGAGAGGAGGTTCTACCATCACCATAGACAGGGGGCATCCTCTACACCTAGAGGAGAGGAGGTTCTACCATCACCATAGACAGGGGGCATCCTCTACACCTAGAGGAGAGGAGGTTCTACCATCACCATAGACAGGAGGCATCCTCTACACCTAGAGGAGAGGAGGTTCTACCATCACCATAGACAGGAGGCATCCTCTACACCTAGAGGAGAGGAGGTTCTACCATCACCATAGACAGGGGGCATCCTCTACACCTAGAGGAGAGGAGGTTCTACCATCACCATAGACAGGGGCATCCTCTACACCTAGAGGAGAGGAGGTTCTACCATCACCATAGACAGGGGGCATCCTCTACACCTAGAGGAGAGGAGGTTCTACCATCACCATAGACAGGAGGCATCCTCTACACCTAGAGGAGAGGAGGTTCTACCATCACCATAGACAGGGGCATCCTCTACACCTAGAGGAGAGGAGGTTCTACCATCACCATAGACAGGAGGCATCCTCTACACCTAGAGGAGAGGAGGTTCTACCATCACCATAGACAGGGGGCATCCTCTACACCTAGAGGAGAGGAGGTTCTACCATCACCATAGACAGGGGCATCCTCTACACCTAGAGGAGAGGAGGTTCTACCATCACCATAGACAGGGGGCATCCTCTACACCTAGAGGAGAGGAGGTTCTACCATCACCATAGACAGGGGGTATCCTCTACACCTAGAAGAGAGGAGGTTCTACCATCACCATAGACAGGGGACATCCTCTACACCTAGAGGAGAGGAGGTTCTACCATCACCATAGACTGGGGGCATCCTCTACACCTAGAGTAGAGGAGGTTATACCATCACCATAGACAGGGGGTATCCTCTACAACTAGAGGAGAGGAGGTTCTACCATCACCATAGGCAGGGGACATCCTCTACACCTAGAGGAGAGGAGGTTCTACCATCACCATAGACAGAGGCATTCTCTACACCTAGAGGAGAGGAGGTTCTACCATCACCATAGACAGGAGGCATCCTCTACACCTAGACGAGAGGAGGTTCTACCATCCCCATAGACAGGGGGCATCCTCTACACCTAGAGGAGAGGAGGTTCTACCATCACCATAGACAGGGGGCATCCTCTACACCTAGAGGAGAGGAGGTTCTACCATCACCATAGACAGGAGGCATCTTCTACACCTAGAGGAGAGGAGGTTCTACCATCACCATAGACAGAGGCATCCTCTACACCTAGAGGAGAGGGGGTTCTACCATCACCATAGACAGAGGCATCCTCTACACCTAGAGGAGAGGAGGTTCTACCATCACCATAGACAGAGGCATCCTCTACACCTAGAGGAGAGGAGGTTCTACCATCACCATAGACAGAGGCATCCTCTACACCTAGAGGAGAGGAGGTTCTACCATCACCATAGACAGAGGCATCTTCTACACCTAGAGGAGAGGAGGTTCTACCATCACCATAGACAGGAGGCATCCTCTACACCTAGAGGAGAGGAGGTTCTACCATCACCATAGACAGGGGCATCCTCTACACCTAGAGGAGAGGAGGTTCTACCATCACCATAGACAGGGGGCATCCTCTACACCTAGAGGAGAGGAGGTTCTACCATCACCATAGACAGGGGGCATCCTCTACACCTAGAGGAGAGGAGGTTCTACCATCACCATAGACAGGGGCATCCTCTACACCTAGAGGAGAGGAGGTTCTACCATCACCATAGACAGGGGACATCCTCTACACCTAGAGGAGAGGAGGTTCTACCATCACCATAGACAGGAGGCATCCTCTACACCTAGACGAGAGGAGGTTCTACCATCCCCATAGACAGGGGGTATCCTCTACACCTAGAGGAGAGGAGGTTCTACCATCACCATAGACAGGGGGTATCCTCTACACCTAGAGGAGAGGAGGTTCTACCATCACCATAGACAGGGGGCATCCTCTACACCTAGAGGAGAGGAGGTTCTACCCTCACCATAGACTGGGGGCATCCTCTACACCTAGAGGAGAGGAGGTTATACCATCACCATAGACAGGGGGTATCCTCTACAACTAGAGGAGAGGAGGTTCTACCATCACCATAGGCAGGGGACATCCTCTACACCTAGAGGAGAGGAGGTTCTACCATCACCATAGACAGAGGCATCCTCTACACCTAGAGGAGAGGAGGTTCTACCATCACCATAGACAGGAGGCATCCTCTACACCTAGACGAGAGGAGGTTCTACCATCCCCATAGACAGGGGGCATCCTCTACACCTAGAGGAGAGGAGGTTCTACCATCACCATAGACAGGGGGCATCCTCTACACCTAGAGGAGAGGAGGTTCTACCATCACCATAGACAGGAGGCATCCTCTACACCTAGAGGAGAGGAGGCTCTACCATCACCATAGACAGGAGGCATCCTCTACACCTAGAGGAGAGGAGGCTCTACCATCACCATAGACAGGGGGCATCCTCTACACCTAGAGGAGAGGAGGTTCTACCATCCCCATAGACAGGGGGCATCCTCTACACCTAGAGGAGAGGAGGTTCTACCATCACCATAGACAGGGGGCATCCTCTACACCTAGAGGAGAGGAGGTTCTACCATCACCATAGACAGGAGGCATCCTCTACACCTAGAGGAGAGGAGGTTCTACCATCACCATAGACAGGGGGCATCCTCTACACCTAGAGGAGAGGAGGTTCTACCATCACCATAGACAGGGGGCATCCTCTACACCTAGAGGAGAGGAGGTTCTACCATCACCATAGACAGGGGGTATCCTCTACACCTAGAGGAGAGGAGGCTCTACCATCACCATAGACAGGGGGCATCCTCTACACCTAGAGGAGAGGAGATTCTACCATCACCATAGACTGGGGGCATCCTCTACACCTAGAGGAGAGGAGGTTATACCATCACCATAGACAGGGGGTATCCTCTACAACTAGAGGAGAGGAGGTTCTACCATCACCATAGGCAGGGGACATCCTCTACACCTAGAGGAGAGGAGGTTCTACCATCACCATAGACAGAGGCATCCTCTACACCTAGAGGAGAGGAGGTTCTACCATCACCATAGACAGGGGACATCCTCTACACCTAGAGGAGAGGAGGATCTACCATCACCATAGACAGGCGGCATCCTCTACACCTAGAGGAGAGGAGGCTCTACCATCACCATAGACAGGGGACATCCTCTACACCTAGAGGAGAGGAGGTTCTATCATCACCATAGACAGGGGGCATCCTCTACACCTAGAGGAGAGGAGGTTCTACCATCACCATAGACAGGGGGCATTCTCTACACCTAGAGGGGAGGAGGTTCTACCATCACCATAGACAGGGGGCATCCTCTACACCTAGAGGAGAGGAGGTTCTATCATCACCATAGACAGGGGGCATCCCCTACACCTAGAGGAGAGGAGGTTCTACCATCACCATAGACAGGGGCATCCTCCACACCTAGAGGAGAGGAGGTTCTACCATCACCATAGACAGGGGGCATCCTCTACACCTAGAGGAGATTGGGTTCTACCATCACCATAGACAGGGGGCATCCTCTACACCTAGAGGAGAGGAGGTTCTACCATCACCATAGACAGGGGGCATCCTCTACACCTAGAGGAGAGGAGGTTCTACCATCACCATAGACAGGGGGCATCCTCTACACCTAGAGGAGAGGAGGTTCTACCATCACCATAGACAGGGGGCATCCTCTACACCTAGAGGAGAGGAGGTTCTACCATCACCATAGACAGGGGGCATCCTCTACACCTAGAGGAGAGGAGGTTCTATCATCACCATAGACAGGGGGCATCCTCTACACCTAGAGGAGAGGAGGTTCTACCATCACCATAGACAGGGGGCATCCTCTACACCTAGAGGAGAGGAGGTACTACCATCACCATAGACAGGGGGCATCCTCTACACCTAGAGGAGAGGAGGTTCTACCATCACCATAGACAGGGGGCATCCTCTACACCTAGAGGAGAGGAGGTTCTACCATCACCATAGACAGGGGACATCCTCTACACCTAGAGGAGAGGAGGTTCTACCATCACCATAGACAGGGGGCATCCCCTACACCTAGAGGAGAGGAGGTTCTACCATCACCATAGACAGGGGGCATCCTCTACACCTAGAGGAGAGGAGGTTCTACCATCACCATAGACAGGGGGCATCCCCTACACCTAGAGGAGAGGAGGTTCTACCATCACCATAGACAGGGGACATCCTCTACACCTAGAGGAGAGGAGGTTCTACCATCACCATAGACAGGGGCATCCTCTACACCTAGAGGAGAGGAGGTTCTACCATCACCATAGACAGGGGGCATCCTCTACACCTAGAGGAGAGGAGGTTCTACCATCACCATAGACAGGGGGCATCCTCTACACCTAGAGGAGAGGAGGTTCTACCATCACCATAGACAGGGGCATCCTCTACACCTAGAGGAGAGGAGGTTCTACCATCACCATAGACAGGGGGCATCCTCTACACCTAGAGGAGAGGAGGTTCTACCATCACCATAGACAGGGGGCATCCTCTACACCTAGAGGAGAGGAGGTTCTACCATCACCATAGACAGGGGGCATTCTCTACACCTAGAGGGGAGGAGGTTCTACCATCACCATAGACAGGGGGCATCCTCTACACCTAGAGGAGAGGAGGTTCTATCATCACCATAGACAGGGGGCATCCCCTACACCTAGAGGAGAGGAGGTTCTACCATCACCATAGACAGGGGGCATCCTCTACACCTAGGGGAGAGGAGGTTCTACCATCACCATAGACAGGGGCATCCTCTACACCTAGAGGAGAGGAGGTTCTACCATCACCATAGACAGGGGGCATCCTCTACACCTAGAGGAGAGGAGGTTCTACCATCACCATAGACAGGGGGCATCCTCTACACCTAGAGGAGAGGAGGTTCTACCATCACCATAGACAGGGGCATCCTCTACACCTAGAGGAGAGGAGGTTCTACCATCACCATAGACAGGGGGCATCCTCTACACCTAGAGGAGAGGAGGTTCTACCATCACCATAGACAGGGGGCATCCTCTACACCTAGAGGAGAGGAGGTTCTACCATCACCATAGACAGGGGCATCCTCTACACCTAGAGGAGAGGAGGTTCTACCATCACCATAGACAGGGGGCATCCTCTACACCTAGAGGAGAGGAGGTTCTACCATCACCATAGACAGGGGGCATCCTCTACACCTAGAGGAGAGGAGGTTCTACCATCACCATAGACAGGGGCATCCTCTACACCTAGAGGAGAGGAGGTTCTACCATCACCATAGACAGGGGGCATCCTCTACACCTAGAGGAGAGGAGGTTCTACCATCACCATAGACAGGGGCATCCTCTACACCTAGAGGAGAGGAGGTTCTACCATCACCATAGACAGGGGGCATCCTCTACACCTAGAGGAGAGGAGGTTCTACCATCACCATAGACAGGGGGCATCCTCTACACCTAGAGGAGAGGAGGTTCTACCATCACCATAGACAGGGGCATCCTCTACACCTAGAGGAGAGGAGGTTCTACCATCACCATAGACAGGGGGCATCCTCTACACCTAGAGGAGAGGAGGTTCTACCATCACCATAGACAGGGGGCATCCTCTACACCTAGAGGAGAGGAGGTTCTACCATCACCATAGACAGGGGCATCCTCTACACCTAGAGGAGAGGAGGTTCTACCATCACCATAGACAGGGGGCATCCTCTACACCTAGAGGAGAGGAGGTTCTACCATCACCATAGACAGGGGGCATCCTCTACACCTAGAGGAGAGGAGGTTCTACCATCACCATAGACAGGGGACATCCTCTACACCTAGAGGAGAGGAGGTTCTACCATCACCATAGACAGGGGGCATCCCCTACACCTAGAGGAGAGGAGGTTCTACCATCACCATAGACAGGGGGCATCCTCTACACCTAGAGGAGAGGAGGTTCTACCATCACCATAGACAGGGGGCATCCTCTACACCTAGAGGAGAGGAGGTTCTACCATCACCATAGACAGGGGGCATCCCCTACACCTAGAGGAGAGGAGGTTCTACCATCACCATAGACAGGGGACATCCTCTACACCTAGAGGAGAGGAGGTTCTACCATCACCATAGACAGGGGGCATCCTCTACACCTAGAGGAGAGGAGGTTCTACCATCACCATAGACAGGGGCATCCTCTACACCTAGAGGAGAGGAGGTTCTACCATCACCATAGACAGGGGGCATCCTCTACACCTAGAGGAGAGGAGGTTCTACCATCACCATAGACAGGGGCATCCTCTACACCTAGAGGAGAGGAGGTTCTACCATCACCATAGACAGGGGGCATCCTCTACACCTAGAGGAGAGGAGGTTCTACCATCACCATAGACAGGGGGCATCCTCTACACCTAGAGGAGAGGAGGTTCTACCATCACCATAGACAGGGGCATCCTCTACACCTAGAGGAGAGGAGGTTCTACCATCACCATAGACAGGGGGCATCCTCTACACCTAGAGGAGAGGAGGTTCTACCATCACCATAGACAGGGGGCATCCTCTACACCTAGAGGAGAGGAGGTTCTACCATCACCATAGACAGGGGGCATCCTCTACACCTAGAGGAGAGGAGGTTCTACCATCACCATAGACAGGGGCATCCTCTACACCTAGAGGAGAGGAGGTTCTACCATCACCATAGACAGGGGGCATCCTCTACACCTAGAGGAGAGGAGGTTCTACCATCACCATAGACAGGGGCATCCTCTACACCTAGAGGAGAGGAGGCTCTACCATCACCATAGACAGGAGGCATCCTCTACACCTAGAGGAGAGGAGGTTCTACCATCACCATAGACAGGGGACATCCTCTACACCTAGAGGAGAGGAGGTTCTACCATCACCATAGACAGGGGGCATCCCCTACACCTAGAGGAGAGGAGGTTCTACCATCACCATAGACAGGGGGCATCCTCTACACCTAGAGGAGAGGAGGTTCTACCATCACCATAGACAGGGGGTATCTTCATCTCTATAACACTCATGTTGCTTTTGAATTGTCTTTTTTACTTTCTACAGTTTAATTTACTTAAAATTTTATTTCAATCTTAATGTTTTTGTTTAAAAATTTACACTTAATTTGAAACAAACTTTATTGAAATCATTTGAAGAGATGAAATGGTTAAATATGAGAGGGTCCCTGATGTGGGAGGAGTCTACGAGTCGCCTCTGGTTACATGTGAATCGTCCCTTATAGAAATCCCAACATTTGTCTATCAAAACAACCTCCTGAAGTCATATGTAAATGAGATGAGAAGAGTCATGTAGTATCCTGAGAGGAGTCACCTCGGGCTCGTCATCTCGATCTTGTGGTCTGTGGTCCCAGGATTTAGCTTTATGTGTCATAAGATAAGAGCCTTCTTAAAGGGATTCTCTATTTATCACCTTTCCACTGAGAGGTCAAGGTCATTGCTGGGGATGAGACTAGCGATGACCTGGACCTGCAGCTGGTGTAGTCTGTAGATAGAGACCGGGGATCCTTGCATCAAAGCAAATGACTCGTTCTGTCCTGACCCTCATGGATCCTTCCTTGTTGCGTTTCCATGTCTCGGGGCTCACGCAGAGGACGGACGCTGGGTCTGCGCCACTTAATGACAGTATCAAGGCGGCGGCTGCACGAGGGGCCGCGATTTATGTGATGATAGACGCTGCGTTTCTGAGCTCCTTTGTGGAGAGACTGATACCCCGGGGGCGCTCTGCATGGGGGACACTTCAATCACCCATCTATGTGCAGGGACTGAGCGAGATGGAGGGGGCGCCAAGAGCATCACCACATTGAGAAGGAAATCCCCCCCCCCCCCCTATCTACAGAATATCTGTGCTGTTACATAGGACTGCAGGACACATCTACTACATGATCTGTACTCAGAGATATCACTGTGTTATCTGTGCTGTTACATAGGACTGCAGGACACATCTACTACATGATCTGTACTCAGAGATATCACTGTGTTATCTGTGGTGTTACATAGGACTGCAGGACACATCTACTACATGATCTGTACTCAGAGATATCACTGTGTTATCTGTGGTGTTACATAGGACTGCAGGACACATCTACTACATGATCTGTACTCAGAGATATCACTGTGTTATCTGTGGTGTTACATAGGACTGCAGGACACATCTACTACATGATCTGTACTCAGAGATATCACTGTGTTATCTGTGGTGTTACATAGGACTGCAGGACACATCTACTACATGATCTGTACTCAGAGATATCACTGTGTTATCTGTGCTGTTACATGGGACTGCAGGACACATCTACTACATGATCTGTACTCAGAGATATCACTGTGTTATCTGTGCTGTTACATGGGACTGCAGGACACATCTACTACATGATCTGTACTCAGAGATATCACTGTGTTATCTGTGGTGTTACATGGGACTGCAGGACACATCTACTACATGATCTGTACTCAGAGATATCACTGTGTTATCTGTAGTGTTACATAGGACTGCAGGACACATCTACTACATGATCTGTACTCAGAGATATCACTGTGTTATCTGTGGTGTTACATAGGACTGCAGGACACATCTACTACATGATCTGTACTCAGAGATATCACTGTGTTATCTGTGGTGTTACATAGGACTGCAGGACACATCTACTACATGATCTGTACTCAGAGATATCACTGTGTTATCTGTGCTGTTACATAGGACTGCAGGACACATCTGCTACATGATCTGTACTCAGAGATATCACTGTGTTATCTGTGCTGTTACATAGGACTGCAGGACACATCTACTACATGATCTGTACTCAGAGATATCACTGTGTTATCTGTGGTGTTACATAGGACTGCAGGACACATCTACTACATGATCTGTACTCAGAGATATCACTGTGTTATCTGTGGTGTTACATAGGACTGCAGGACACATCTACTACATGATCTGTACTCAGAGATATCACTGTGTTATCTGTGCTGTTACATAGGACTGCAGGACACATCTGCTACATGATCTGTACTCAGAGATATCACTGTGTTATCTGTGCTGTTACATAGGACTGCAGGACACATCTACTACATGATCTGTACTCAGAGATATCACTGTGTTATCTGTGCTGTTACATAGGACTGCAGGATACATCTACTACATGATCTGTACTCAGAGATATCACTGTGTTATCTGTGGTGTTACATAGGACTGCAGGACACATCCACTACATGATCTGTACTCAGAGATATCACTGTGTTATCTGTGGTGTTACATAGGACTGCAGGACACATCTACTACATGATCTGTACTCAGAGATATCACTGTGTTATCTGTGCTGTTACATAGGACTGCAGGACACATCTACTACATGATCTGTACTCAGAGATATCACTGTGTTATCTGTGCTGTTACATGGGACTGCAGGACACATCTACTACATGATCTGTACTCAGAGATATCCCTGTGTTATCTGTGGTGTTACATAGGACTGCAGGACACATCTACTACATGATCTGTACTCAGAGATATCGCTATGATATCTGTGCTGTTACATGGGACTGCAGGACACATCTACTACATGACCTGTACTCAGAGATATCACTGTGTTATCTGTGGTGTTACATAGGACTGCAGGACACATCTACTACATGATCTGTACTCAGAGATATCACTGTGTTATCTGTGGTGTTACATGGGACTGCAGGTGACATCTACTACATGATCTGTACTCAGAGATATCACTGTGTTATCTGTGGTGTTACATAGGACTGCAGGACACATCTACTACACGATCTGTACTCAGAGATATCACTGTGTTATCTGTGGTGTTACATGGGACTGCAGGACACATCTACTACATGATCTGTACTCAGAGATATCACTGTGTTATCTGTGGTGTTACATAGGACTGCAGGTCACATCTACTACATGATCTGTACTCAGAGATATCACTGTGTTATCTGTGCTGTTACATAGGACTGCAGGACACATCTACTACATGATCTGTACTCAGAGATATCACTGTGTTATCTGTGCTGTTACATAGGACTGCAGGACACATCTACTACATGATCTGTACTCAGAGATATCACTGTGTTATCTGTGCTGTTACATAGGACTGCAGGACACATCTACTACATGATCTGTACTCAGAGATATCACTGTGTTATCTGTGGTGTTACATAGGACTGCAGGACACATCTACTACATGATCTGTACTCAGAGATATCCCTGTGTTATCTGTGGTGTTACATAGGACTGCAGGACACATCTACTACATGATCTGTACTCAGAGATATCGCTATGATATCTGTGCTGTTACATGGGACTGCATGACACATCTACTACATGATCTGTACTCAGAGATATCACTGTGTTATCTGTGGTGTTACATGGGACTGCAGGTGACATCTACTACATGATCTGTACTCAGAGATATCACTGTGTTATCTGTGGTGTTACATAGGACTGCAGGACACATCTACTACACGATCTGTACTCAGAGATATCACTGTGTTATCTGTGGTGTTACATGGGACTGCAGGACACATCTACTACATGATCTGTACTCAGAGATATCACTGTGTTATCTGTGGTGTTACATAGGACTGCAGGTCACATCTACTACATGATCTGTACTCAGAGATATCACTGTGTTATCTGTGCTGTTACATAGGACTGCAGGACACATCTGCTACATGATCTGTACTCAGAGATATCACTGTGTTATCTGTGCTGTTACATAGGACTGCAGGACACATCTGCTACATGATCTGTACTCAGAGATATCACTGTGTTATCTGTGGTGTTACATAGGACTGCAGGACACATCTGCTACATGATCTGTACTCAGAGATATCACTGTGTTATCTGTGCTGTTACATAGGACTGCAGGACACATCTACTACATGATCTGTACTCAGAGATATCACTGTGTTATCTGTGGTGTTACATGGGACTGCAGGACACATCTACTACATGATCTGTACTCAGAGATATCACTGTGTTATCTGTGCTGTTACATAGGACTGCAGGACACATCTACTACATGATCTGTACTCAGAGATATCACTGTGTTATCTGTGGTGTTACATGGGACTGCAGGACACATCTACTACATGATCTGTACTCAGAGATATCGCTGTGTTATCTGTGCTGTTACATAGGACTGCAGGACACATCTACTACATGATCTGTACTCAGAGATATCACTGTGTTATCTGTGGTGTTACATAGGACTGCAGGACACATCTACTACATGATCTGTACTCAGAGATATCACTGTGTTATCTGTGGTGTTACATAGGACTGCAGGACACATCTACTACATGATCTGTACTCAGAGATATCACTGTGTTATCTGTGCTGTTACATAGGACTGCAGGACACATCTACTACATGATCTGTACTCAGAGATATCACTGTGTTATCTGTGCTGTTACATGGGACTGCAGGACACATCTACTACATGATCTGTACTCAGAGATATCACTGTGTTATCTGTGGTGTTACATGGGACTGCAGGACACATCTACTACATGATCTGTACTCAGAGATATCACTGTGTTATCTGTGGTGTTACATAGGACTGCAGGTCACATCTACTACATGATCTGTACTCAGAGATATCACTGTGTTATCTGTGGTGTTACATGGGACTGCAGGACACATCTACTACATGATCTGTACTCAGAGATATCACTGTGTTATCTGTGGTGTTACATAGGACTGCAGGACACATCTACTACATGATCTGTACCCAGAGATATCACTGTGTTATCTGTGGTGTTACATGGGACTGCAGGACACATCTACTACATGATCTGTACTCAGAGATATCACTGTGTTATCTGTGGTGTTACATAGGACTGCAGGACACATCTACTACATGATCTGTACTCAGAGATATCACTGTGTTATCTGTGCTGTTACATAGGACTGCAGGACACATCTACTACATGATCTGTACTCAGAGATATCACTGTGTTATCTGTGGTGTTACATAGGACTGCAGGACACATCTACTACATGATCTGTACTCAGAGATATCACTGTGTTATCTGTGGTGTTACATAGGACTGCAGGTCACATCTACTACATGATCTGTACTTAGAGATATCACTGTGTTATCTGTGCTGTTACATAGGACTGCAGGACACATCTACTACACGATCTGTACTCAGAGATATCACTGTGTTATCTGTGGTGTTACATGGGACTGCAGGACACATCTACTACATGATCTGTACTCAGAGACATCACTGTGTTATCTGTGGTGTTACATAGGACTGCAGGACACATCTACTACATGATCTGTACTCAGAGATATCACTGTGTTATCTGTGCTGTTACATAGGACTGCAGGACACATCTACTACATGATCTGTACTCAGCGATATCACTGTGTTATCTGTGCTGTTACATAGGACTGCAGGACACATCTACTACATGATCTGTACTCAGAGATATCACTGTGTTATCTGTGGTGTTACATAGGACTGCAGGTCACATCTACTACATGATCTGTACTCAGAGATATCACTGTGTTATCTGTGGTGTTACATAGGACTGCAGGACACATCTACTACATGATCTGTACTCAGAGATATCACTGTGTTATCTGTGGTGTTACATAGGACTGCAGGACACATCTACTACATGATCTGTACTCAGAGATATCGCTGTGTTATCTGTGGTGTTACATAGGACTGCAGGACACATCTACTACATGATCTGTACTCAGCGATATCACTGTGTTATCTGTGGTGTAAAGAGTATTGCAAAAGCGAGTTTACATGGAGCGCTATTAGTAATAACTTACCCCAACAATGGAATATACCAGTCTTGAAACCAACAAAAGTTTTTTCTAAAAACTTTTTAATATTATTTCAAATCAGTTAAAAAAGTAGTATATAAATCTTACAGACAAAGTCCAAATGACGCGTTTCGGGTCACAGACCCTTTCTCAAATACAGGACATAAATGAAAAATCACATTAGTATTGCAGTCTTTAAATAAAGAGTAAGTGTGTACTTACAATTGTGATGCCGTGCGGTGAATGGGTAGGGCGAAAAAGGCGCGAAGTGCAGGTTTTTGGCGCGCCAACGGCAATGAGCCGAGTGGCGCATGCGCAGTAGATTATGGCGCGCCGACGGCATTGAGCCGGGTGGCGCGTGCGCAGTAGGTTAATGTCAGAAGTTGTTGCCGGAAGTACCGGAAGATCAGCATAGTGTGCGGCTGTCATGACAACCGAGCATGTGATCTCGAGGTTTAGGACTTGTAATGTTAAGGGAAATGAGATAAGTGATTTGTGAGTGTTTGATGCGCATGTCAGGATTTAGCGCTATTGGTTAAGGAGAAGGACAATAAATATACTAGGGTATGGAACGCAAACAATAAAGAAGGTCCATTAATATTTGCCATAAATACTAGATAACAGTCAGTCAATTCATTAAATAAATAAATAAATACATAAATGGATGTATAACTGGACAACGAATTATTAAATGAATAGATAAATGAATAAATAATAATAATAAATACGCTCTCATAAATACTTTAAAAGAATAAGTTAGTATGGAAATAATCAATAATAGAAAGGGAGGGCATGAGGACTATGACTACATATATAAGAATATGATATGATATAAATATCAAAAAATAAAAATCAATATATATCAATACATGTATGCTAAAAGCAATTTTATAAAAATGTATGTTCATATGGACTAGAGTTTGTAAAGTAAAGGGAATGGTATATTCAGATGGTGAAATAATAATATTTGTCTCAAAATACGTTTTCTAGGCTTTCGTTTAATCCTGTGGGTGTCAGGCATTGTAGTTTGAATATCCAAAACATTTCACGTTTCTTCAGGTAGTTGAATCTTTGAGGTGTATTAGATTTTATGTGTTCTATAGGTGTAATGTTAAAATCACCCATGTTGCAACTGTGGTGGGTGGCTGCGTGGCGTGAGACACTATGTAGAGCGAAGCCTTTTTCTATATTTTGTCTGTGTTTGTTGAGTCTTTCCCTCAATGGTTGGATGGTGCGTCCAATATACTGAAGTTTACACTTACATTCCAATAGATATATAACGTATTTTGAGCTACAATTGAGAAAGCTCTTGATGGGGTAGGTTTCTCTAGTAACTGTAGACATAAAATTACTTTGTTTGTGTGTGATTGAGTCGCAACATTTACAGCGATTATGGCCGCATTTAAAGCTCCCTAAAAGTTTCGGAAAGAAAGAAGATTTCGCATTTGATATGGCTACCTCTGGTCGAAGGCGACTGGGTGCCAGAATATTCTTGAGGGTTTCAGATCTTCTGAAAGTTATTTGTGGTTTTTTGGGAATCGAATTCCTCAGATAGGGGTCATGCATAAGTATTTCCCAATTTTTGTTAAGAATTGTACGAATCCTTTGACTATCAGTTGAAAAGGTTGTTATAAAGTTGACGCTATGGGTGTTTTTGTTAGTGTCCTTGCTTCTAGGGAGTAAACAAGTTTCTTGTGAAAGAGCTCCTGCCTTCCTGACAGCTGTTTGGATGAGTGGAATGGGATATTTCTTGGCTTTAAACCGTTTGGTTAAGATGTCGCTCTGATAAGCATAGTCTTCATCGTCCGTGCAGTTTCGCCGAATTCTTTTATATTGTCCATAGGGGACATTCGTGAGCCATTTTTTAAAATGACTACTACTAAAATCTAAAAAACTATTGCTGTCAACTTGCTTAAAAAACGTTTTTGTTTTGATGTCGCCTTCTGGAGTATGGAAGACTACCACATCTAAAAATTCAGCATTGTTATTGGTAATATTACAGGTAAAATCAAGGCCCCAAGAATTCTCGTTGATGTCTTTGATAAAATTCATAGCCTCTTCTTCTGTACCCCTCCAAATAATAAAAATATCGTCAATAAATCTTTTATAAAGATAACAGTATGAGAAGGATGCATGTTGGTATATAACCTGTTCTTCAAAAAGTCCAACGAATAAGTTCGCAAAGCTGGGGGCGAACTTGCTCCCCATAGCTGTGCCACGTCTTTGTAAGAAGATCTTATTGAGGAAGGTAAAATAATTGTGTTTGAGGATGAATTTAGTTGCTCGTAATAGGAAATTTGCCTGTGGTTTATCTATTGAAGGATCTTTATCTAAATAGTGGGAGATGGCATATATTCCTAGGTCATGTGGTATATTGGTGTACAGGGATGAAATGTCCATTGTAATAAATAAAAAGGAATTGTCCCATTTACACGTGATTACTTGTCTGATTAAGTCAGAGGTGTCTAATAAAAATGCATCCAGAGATCTAACGTATTTCTGTAGGTAGAGGTCAACATAGTGTGACAGGTTAGAGGTAAGTGAATCTATGCCTGCAATAATCGGTCTCCCGGGAGGTTTTGTCTGGTGTTTATGTATTTTGGGTAAGTGGTAAAAATGTGCAACAGCAGGTTCTTCGATTTTCAAGTATTGGTATTCCTTTTTGTTCAGGATTCCAGAGGAGAGACCCTCGTCTAGAAGTTTATATAATTCTTTCTTAAAAATCGGAGTAGGGTCGGCTTCAAGTTTTGAATAAAATTCAGCATCAGATAAAAGTCTCAAGGCTTCTGTTACATAATCTGCCCTATTTTGTAATACTATGCCTCCCCCCTTATCAGCTGACTTAATCACTAAATCATCTATTGAGGATAGATTTTTTAATGCAGTTCTTTCTTTTGAAGTAAGATTGCTTTTCTTAGGAGGAAATTTCTTAGTATCATTTTGGGAGTACATATCATGGAATTCAGTTGAGACTAGAGTATAGAATGTCTCGACGTAATTACCCTTATGGTGTGAAGGGTAAAAGGTTGACTTTGGTTTTAGGTTAGTATGAACAGGGTCCCCCCTGCTGGTACCATCAGTCTTGTCTAGAATAATATCATTGACATTATGGTCTGATTTTACCTCTTTGTTATCACTAAGAAGATTAAAGTGTCTTTTTAAAGTTAAATTTCTAATAAATCTGTTTAGGTCTATAAATAATTCAAATTCGTTGGACCGTTTAGTGGGGCAGTATGATAAACCCTTCTGAAGTACTTGCGTCTCGTATGTTGACAAGGGATGTGAGGATAGGTTAAATATTTTTACAAGATCCGTATTCTCTTTTTCTTTTTTATTTTTTATCTGTGGTGTTACATAGGACTGCAGGTCACATCTACTACATGATCTGTACTCAGAGATATCACTGTGTTATCTGTGGTGTTACATGGGACTGCAGGACACATCTACTACATGATCTGTACTCAGAGATATCACTGTGTTATCTGTGGTGTTACATGGGACTGCAGGTGACATCTACTACATGATCTGTACTCAGAGATATCACTGTGTTATCTGTGGTGTTACATGGGACTGCAGGACACATCTACTACATGATCTGTACTCAGAGATATCACTGTGTTATCTGTGGTGTTACATAGGACTGCAGGACACATCTACTACATGATCTGTACTCAGAGATATCACTGTGTTATCTGTGGTGTTACATAGGACTGCAGGTCACATCTACTACATGATCTGTACTCAGAGATATCACTGTGTTATCTGTGGTGTTACATGGGACTGCAGGACACATCTACTACATGATCTGTACTCAGAGATATCACTGTGTTATCTGTGGTGTTACATAGGACTGCAGGACACATCTACTACATGATCAGTACTCAGAGATATCACTGTGTTATCTGTGGTGTTACATAGGACTGCAGGACACATCTACTACATGATCTGTACTCAGAGATATCACTGTGTTATCTGTGGTGTTACATAGGACTGCAGGACACATCTACTACATGATCTGTACTCAGAGATATCACTGTGTTATCTGTGCTGTTACATAGGACTGCAGGACACATCTACTACATGATCTGTACTCAGAGATATCACTGTGTTATCTGTGGTGTTACATGGGACTGCAGGACACATCTACTACATGATCTGTACTCAGAGATATCACTGTGTTATCTGTGGTGTTACATAGGACTGCAGGACACATCTACTACATGATCAGTACTCAGAGATATCACTGTGTTATCTGTGGTGTTACATGGGACTGCAGGACACATCTACTACATGATCTGTACTCAGAGATATCACTGTGTTATCTGTGGTGTTACATAGGACTGCAGGACACATCTACTAGATGATCTGTACTCAGAGATATCACTGTGTTATCTGTGGTGTTACATAGGACTGCAGGACACATCTGCTACATGATCTGTACTCAGCGATATCACTGTGTTATCTGTGGTGTTACATAGGACTGCAGGACACATCTACTACATGATCTGTACTCAGAGATATCACTGTGTTATCTGTGGTGTTACATAGGACTGCAGGACACATCTACTACATGATCTGTACTCAGAGATATCACTGTGTTATCTGTGGTGTTACATAGGACTGCAGGACACATCTACATGATCTGTACTCAGAGATATCACTGTGTTATCTGTGGTGTTACATGGGACTGCAGGACACATCTACTACATGATCTGTACTCAGAGATATCACTGTGTTATCTGTGCTGTTACATGGGACTGCAGGATTGCAGGTTTGGCTGACACTACATGTATACAGTATATATTAGGAGTTATTGTTGGTATCAGAACCATATGGGTCGGTGAAGACTAATTAGATATGTAATACAATGGGGATCCTGCGGGGAGTCCCTGCATCGCTGTGTGTAGAGTCTCCCCTGCAGCGGTGAGTGCGGCACCTGCAGACACAAGATAATGAAGTTTTTCTAGAATTAATAATTAATTGGCATTAATTAATACCGCACTTGGGCCGCGGCGTCCTCCTTATTTGGTAAGTTGCTTATTATGATCCGTGCAGCGCGGCGCTGGTCCGATGCCGCTCCTGACAGTTAATTAAAGGGAGACGGAAAAACTTTATAGATTGCGGTGATTTTCCTGGACGAGGTCGCAGGAGGCTCTTTACTGAGCGGCGGATCCGGGGCGCGGGGGGAGCGCCATATAATACCGCCACCACCTCGTACCGCTGATTAATGATCTGCAGGCAGAACGCAGCGCAATTCTGCTTAATTGTTGGGTCAGGTGTCCGAGGAAGACAATACAAGTCCGGCAGCGCTGGGCCCCCGGGGACCCTCATAACCTACTTCTGCAGAACAAAAACTTAAAGACCCACAGACGTTACATTATAGCGATATACACAGCATATAGAATACGGTATATAACACGGTATTGTCCCTGGAGAGATGTGTAATTAGACCTCACACTGCTGTGCTCTGTGCTCTCTGCAGCCAGTGTTATGTATTATCCCTGGAGAGATGTGTAATCAGACCTCACACTGCTGTGCTCTGTGCTCCCTGCAGCCAGTGTTATGTACTGTCCCTGGAGAGATGTGTAATCAGACCTCACACTGCTGTGCTCTGTGCTCTCTGCAGCCAGTGTTATGTACTGTCCCTGGAGAGATGTGTAATCAGACCTCACACTGCTGTGCTCTGTGCTCTCTGCAGCCAGTGTTATGTATTGTCCCTGGAGAGATGTGTAATCAGACCTCACACTGCTCTGCTCTGTGCTCTCTGCAACGAGTGTTATGTATTGTCCCTGGAGAGATGTGTAATCAGACCTCACACTGCTGTGCTCTGTGCTCTCTGCAGCCAGTGTTATGTACTGTCCCTGGAGAGATGTGTAATCAGTCCTCACACTGCTGTGCTCTGTGCTCTCTGCAGCCAGTGTTATGTATTGTCCCTGGAGAGATGTGTAATCAGACCTCACACTGCTGTGCTCTGTGCTCTCTGCAGCCAGTGTTATGCATTGTCCCAGGAGAGATGTGTAATCAGACCTCACACTGCTGTGCTCTGTGCTCTCTGCAGCCAGTGTTATGTATTGTCCCTGGAGAGATGTGTAATCAGACCTCACACTGCTGTGCTCTGTGCTCTCTGCAGCCAGTGTTATGTACTGTCCCTGGAGAGATGTGTAATCAGACCTCACACTGCTGTGCTCTGTGCTCTCTGCAGCCAGTGTTATGTATTGTCCCTGGAGAGATGTGTAATCAGACCTCACACTGCTCTGCTCTGTGCTCTCTGCAACGAGTGTTATGTATTGTCCCTGGAGAGATGTGTAATCAGACCTCACACTGCTGTGCTCTGTGCTCTCTGCAGCCAGTGTTATGTATTGTCCCTGGAGAGATGTGTTCTCAGACCTCACACTGCTGTGTTCTCTGCAGCCAGTGTTATGTATTGTCCCTGGAGAGATGTGTAATCAGACCTCACACTGCTGTGCTCTGTGCTCTCTGCAGCCAGTGTTATGTATTGTCCCTGGAGAGATGTGTAATCAGACCTCACACTGCTGTGCTCTGTGCTCTCTGCAGCCAGTGTTATGTATGGTCTCTGGAGAGATGTGTAATCAGACCTCACACTGCTGTGCTCTGTGCTCTCTGCAGCCAGTGTTATGTATGGTCTCTGGAGAGGTGTGTAATCAGACCTCACACTGCTGTGCTCTGTGCTCTCTGCAGCCAGTGTTATGTATTGCCCTGGAGAGATGTGTAATCAGACCTCACACTGCTGTGCTCTGTGCTCTCTGCAGCCAGTGTTATGTAGTGTCCCTGGAGAGATGTGTAATCAGACCTCACACTGCTGTGCTCTGTGCTCTCTGCAGCCAGTGTTATGTATTGTCCCTGGAGATATGTGTAATCAGACCTCACACTGCAGTGCTCTGTGCTCTCTGCAGCCAGTGTTATGTACTGTCCCTGGAGAGATGTGTAATCAGACCTCACACTGCTGTGCTCTGTGCTCTCTGCAGCCAGTGTTATGTACTGTCCCTGGAGAAATGTGTAATCAGACCTCACACTGCTGTGCTCTGTGCTCTCTGCAGCCAGTGTTATGTACTGTCCCTGGAGAGATGTGTAATCAGACCTCACACTGCTGTGCTCTTTGCTCTCTGCAGCCAGTGTTATGTACTGTCCCTGGAGAGATGTGTAATCAGACCTCACACTGCTGTGCTCTGTGCTCTCTGCAGCCAGTGTTATGTATTGACCCTGGAGAGATGTGTAATCAGACCTCACACTGCTGTGCTCTGTGCTCTCTGCAGCCAGTGTTATGTATTGTCCCTGGAGAGATGTGTAATCAGACCTCACACTGCTGTGCTCTGTGCTCTCTGCAGCCAGTGTTATGTACTGTCCCTGGAGAGATGTGTAATCAGACCTCACACTGCTGTGCTCTGTGCTCTCTGCAGCCAGTGTTATGTATTGTCCCTGGAGAGATGTGTACTCATACCTCACACTGCTGTGCTCTGTGCTCTCTGTAGCCAGTGTTATGTATTGTCCCTGGAGAGATGTGTAATCAGACCTCACACTGCTGTGCTCTGTGCTCTCTGCAGCCAGTGTTATGTATTGTCCCTGGAGAGATGTGTTCTCAGACCTCACACTGCTGTGTTCTCTGCAGCCAGTGTTATGTATTGTCCCTGGAGAGATGTGTAATCAGACCTCACACTGCTGTGCTCTGTGCTCTCTGCAGCCAGTGTTATGTATTGTCCCTGGAGAGATGTGTAATCAGACCTCACACTGCTGTGCTCTGTGCTCTCTGCAGCCAGTGTTATGTATGGTCTCTGGAGAGATGTGTAATCAGACCTCACACTGCTGTGCTCTGTGCTCTCTGCAGCCAGTGTTATGTATGGTCTCTGGAGAGGTGTGTAATCAGACCTCACACTGCTGTGCTCTGTGCTCTCTGCAGCCAGTGTTATGTATTGTCCCTGGAGAGATGTGTAATCAGACCTCACACTGCTGTGCTCTGTGCTCTCTGCAGCCAGTGTTATGTAGTGTCCCTGGAGAGATGTGTAAACAGACCTCACACTGCTGTGCTCTGTGCTCTCTGCAGCCAGTGTTATGTATTGTCCCTGGAGATATGTGTAATCAGACCTCACACTGCAGTGCTCTGTGCTCTCTGCAGCCAGTGTTATGTACTGTCCCTGGAGAGATGTGTAATCAGACCTCACACTGCTGTGCTCTGTGCTCTCTGCAGCCAGTGTTATGTACTGTCCCTGGAGAAATGTGTAATCAGACCTCACACTGCTGTGCTCTGTGCTCTCTGCAGCCAGTGTTATGTACTGTCCCTGGAGAGATGTGTAATCAGACCTCACACTGCTGTGCTCTTTGCTCTCTGCAGCCAGTGTTATGTACTGTCCCTGGAGAGATGTGTAATCAGACCTCACACTGCTGTGCTCTGTGCTCTCTGCAGCCAGTGTTATGTATTGACCCTGGAGAGATGTGTAATCAGACCTCACACTGCTGTGCTCTGTGCTCTCTGCAGCCAGTGTTATGTATTGTCCCTGGAGAGATGTGTAATCAGACCTCACACTGCTGTGCTCTGTGCTCTCTGCAGCCAGAGTTATATATTATGTATTGTATTGTGTTATGATAGCTAAGCCCTCCCTCCCTCCCGCCTCCGACTACAGAGGTGATTGGGGAGGAGCAGTTGCTGACTCCTCCTCCTGGTCCCTGCGCTTTGTCTGCTCTGCAGCTGTAATATGTCGGGAGCATAAGGCAGAAATCGGGCAATTTTGTCGGAAACAATGCAAGGCACATTGCTACAATCCCCCAAACACCCGGGATGTCCCCCCAAATCTGGGAGAATTGGGACTGAGTTACTTTTCAGAAGGACAATGGTTAATAGGGGACGTATAGTGATATCAGAGTTGGATTAAAGGGGGGAAGGGGGGGTGGCGCGACCCAGAGCCCCCACCATTTTTCCGATAAAGGTTCCCACCACCAAATATGGGGAGCTGTATATAGTGATTGCTGGGGGAGCTGTATATAGTGATTGCTGGGGGAGCTGTATATAGTGATTGCTGGGGGAGCTGTATATAGTGATTGCTGGGGGGAGCTGTATATAGTGATTACTGGGGGAGCTGTATATAGTGATTGCTGGGGGAGCTGTATATAGTGATTCCTGGGGGAGCTGTATATAGTGATTGCTGGGGGAGCTGTATATAGTGATTACTGGGGGAGCTGTATATAGTGATTACTGGGGGAGCTGTATATAGTGATTACTGGGGGAGCTGTACATAGTGATTGCTGGGGGAGCTGTATATAGTGATTGCTGGGGGAGCTGTATATAGTGATTGCTGGGGGAGCTGTATATAGTGATTGCTGGGGGGAGCTGTATATAGTGATTGCTGGGGGAGCTGTATACAGTGATTGCTGGGGGAGCTGTATATAGTGATTACTGGGAGCTGTATATAGTGATTGCTGGGGGAGCTGTATATAGTGATTACTGTGGGCTGTATATAATGATTACTGGGGGAGCTGTATATAGTGATTGCTGGGGGAGCTGTATATAGTGATTACTGGGAGCTGTATATAGTGATTGCTGGGGGAGCTGTATATAGTGATTACTGTGGGCTGTATATAATGATTACTGGGGGAGCTGTATACAGTGGTTGCTGGGGGAGCTGTATATAGTGATTGCTGGGGGAGCTGTATACAGTGATTGCTGGGTGGCTGTATATAGTGATTGCTGGGGAGCTGTATATAGTGATTGCTGGGGGAGCTGTATATAGTGATTGCTGGGGGAGCTGTATATAGTGATTGCTGGGGGAGCTGTATATAGTGATTGCTGGGGGAGCTGTATATAGTGATTGCTGGGGGAGCTGTATATAGTGATTGCTGGGGGAGCTGTATATAGTGATTGCTGGGGGAGCTGTATATAGTGATTGCTGGGGGAGCTGTATATAGTGATTGCTGGGGGAGCTGTATATAGTGATTGCTGGGGGAGCTGTATATAGTGATAGCTGGGGGAGCTGTATATAGTGATTGCTGGGGGAGCTGTATATAGTGATTGCTGGGGGAGCTGTATACAGTGATTGCTGGGTGGCTGTATATAGTGATTGCTTGGGGGCTGTATATTGTGATTGCTGAAGGGCTGTATATAGTGATTGCTGGGGGAGCTGTATATAGTGATTCCTGGGGGAGCTGTATATTGTGATTGCTGGGTGGCTGTATATAGTGATTGCTGGGGAGCTGTATATAGTGATTGCTGGGGGAGCTGTATATATAGTGATTGCTGGGGGAGCTATATATAGTGATTGCTGGGGGAGCTGTATATAGTGATTGCTGGGGGAGCTGTATATAGTGATTGCTGGGGGGAGCTGTATATAGTGATTACTGGGAGCTATATATAGTGATTGCTGGGGGAGCTGTATATAGTGATTGCTGGGGGAGCTGTATATAGTGATTACTGGGCGCTGTATATAGTGATTGCTGGGGGAGCTGTATATATAGTGATTGCTGGGGGCTGTATATAGTGATTGCTGGGGGAGCTGTATATAGTGATTGCTGGGGGAGCTGTATACAGTGATTGCTGGGTGGCTGTATATAGTGATTGCTTGGGGGCTGTATATTGTGATTGCTGGAGGGCTGTATATAGTGATTGCTGGGGGAGCTGTATATAGTGATTGCTGGGGGAGCTGTATATATAGTGATTGCTGGGGGAGCTGTATATAGTGATTGCTGGGGGAGCTGTATATAGTGATTGCTGGGGGAGCTGTATATATAGTGATTGCTGGGGACTGTATATAGTGATTGCTGGGGGAGCTGTATATAGTGATTACTGGGAGCTGTATATAGTGATTGCTGGGGGAGCTGTATATAGTGATTGCTGGGGGAGCTGTATATAGTGATTACTGGGCGCTGTATATAGTGATTGCTGGGGGAGCTGTATATATAGTGATTGCTGGGGGCTGTATATAGTGATTGCTGGGGGAGCTGTATATAGTGATTACTGGGAGCTGTATATAGTGATTGCTGGGGGAGCTGTATATAGTGATTGCTGGGGGAGCTGTATATAGTGATTACTGGGCGCTGTATATAGTGATTGCTGGGGGAGCTGTATATAGTGATTGCTGGGGGAGCTGTATACAGTGATTGCTGGGTGGCTGTATATAGTGATTGCTTGGGGGCTGTATATAGTGATTGCTGGGGGAGCTGTATATAGTGATTGCTGGGGGAGCTGTATATTGTGATTGCTGGGGGGGCTGTATATAGTGATTGCTGGGGAGCTGTATATAGTGATTGCTGGGGAGCTGTATATAGTGATTGCTGGGGGAGCTGTATATAGTGATTGCTGGGGAGCTGTATATAGTGATTACTGGGGGAGCTGTATATATAGTGATTGCTGGTGGAGCTGTGTATAGTGATTGCTGGGGGAGCTGTATATAGTGATTGCTGGGGGAGCTGTATATAGTGATTGCTGGGGGAGCTGTATATAGTGATTGCTGGGGGAGCTGTATATAGTGATTGCTGGGGGAGCTGTATATAGTGAATGCTGGGGGAGCTGCATATAGTGATTGCTGGGGAAGCTGTATATAGTGATTGCTGGCGAGCTGTATATAGTGATTGCTGGGGGAGCTGTATATAGTGATTGCTGGGGGAGCTGTATACAGTGATTGCTGGGTGGCTGTATATAGTGATTGCTGGGGAGCTGTATATAGTGATTGCTGGGGGAGCTGTATATAGTGATTGCTGGGGGAGCTGTATATAGTGATTGCTGGGGGAGCTGTATATAGTGATTGCTGGGGGAGCTGTATATAGTGATTGCTGGGGGAGCTGTATATAGTGATTGCTGGGGGAGCTGTATACAGTGATTGCTGGGTGGCTGTATATAGTGATTGCTGGGGAGCTGTATATAGTGATTGCTGGGGGAGCTGTATATAGTGATTGCTGGGGGAGCTGTATATAGTGATTGCTGGGGGAGCTGTATATAGTGATTGCTGGGGGAGCTGTATATAGTGATTGCTGGGGGAGCTGTATATAGTGATTGCTGGGGGAGCTGTATATAGTGATTGCTGGGGGAGCTGTATATAGTGATTGCTGGGGGAGCTGTATATAGTGATTGCTGGGGGAGCTGTATATAGTGATTGCTGGGGGAGCTGTATATAGTGATTGCTGGGGGAGCTGTATATAGTGATTGCTGGGGGAGCTGTATATAGTGATTGCTGGGGGAGCTGTATACAGTGATTGCTGGGTGGCTGTATATAGTGATTGCTTGGGGGCTGTATATTGTGATTGCTGGAGGGCTGTATATAGTGATTGCTGGGGGAGCTGTATATAGTGATTCCTGGGGGAGCTGTATATTGTGATTGTTGGGTGGCTGTATATAGTGATTGCTGGGGAGCTGTATATAGTGATTGCTGGGGGAGCTGTATATATAGTGATTGCTGGGGGAGCTGTATATAGTGATTGCTGGGGGCGCTGTATATAGTGATTGCTGGGGGGAGCTGTATATAGTGATTACTGGGAGCTGTATATAGTGATTGCTGGGGGAGCTGTATATAGTGATTGCTGGGGGAGCTGTATATAGTGATTACTGGGCGCTGTATATAGTGATTGCTGGGGGAGCTGTATATATAGTGATTGCTGGGGGCTGTATATAGTGATTGCTGGGGGAGCTGTATATAGTGATTGCTGGGGGAGCTGTATACAGTGATTGCTGGGTGGCTGTATATAGTGATTACTGGGAGCTGTATATAGTGATTGCTGGGGGAGCTGTATATAGTGATTGCTGGGGGAGCTGTATATAGTGATTGCTGGGGGAGCTGTATATAGTGATTGCTGGGGGAGCTGTATATAGTGATTGCTGGGGGAGCTGTATATAGTGGTTGCTTGGGGAGCTGTATATAGTGATTGCTGGGGGAGCTGTATGTAGTGATTGCTGGGGGAGCTGTATATAGTGATTGCTGGAGGAGCTGTATATAGTGATTGCTGGGGGAGCTGTATACAGTGATTGCTGGGGGAGCTGTATACAGTGGTTGCTGGGGGCTGTATATAGTGATTGCTGGGGGAGCTGTATATAGTGATTGCTGGAGGAGCTGTATATAGTGATTGCTGGGGGAGCTGTATATAGTGATTGCTGGGGGAGCTGTATATAGTGATTGCTGGGGGAGCTGTATATAGTGATTGCTGGGGGAGCTGTATATAGTGATTGCTGGGGGAGCTGTATATAGTGATTGCTGGGGGAGCTGTATATAGTGATTGCTTGGGGAGCTGTATATAGTGATTGCCGGGGGAGATGTATATAGTGATTGCTGGGGGGCTGTATATAGTGATTGCTGGGGGAGCTGTATATAGTGATTGCTGGGGGAGCTGTATATAGTGATTGCTGGGGGAGCTGTATATAGTGATTGCTGGGGGAGCTGTATACAGTGATTGCTGGGGGAGCTGTATATAGTGATTGCTAGGGGCTGTATATAGTGATTGCTGGGGGAGCTGTATATAGTGATTACTGGGGGAGCTGTATATAGTGATTGCTGGGGGAGCTGTATATAGTGATTACTGGGGGAGCTGTATATAGTGATTGCTGGGGGAGCTGTATATAGTGATTGCTGGGGGAGCTGTATATAGTGATTGCTGGGGGAGCTGTATATAGTGATTGCTGGGGGAGCTGTATATAGTGATTGCTGGAGGAGCTGTATATAGTGATTACTGGGGGAGCTGTATATAGTGATTGCTGGGGGAGCTGTATATAGTGATTGCTGGGGGAGCTGTATATAGTGATTGCTGGGGGAGCTGTATATAGTGATTGCTGGGGGAGCTGTATATAGTGATTGCTGGGGGAGCTGTATATAGTGATTGCTGGGGGAGCTGTATATAGTGATTGCTGAGGGAGCTGTATATAGTGATTGCTGGGGGGGCTGTATATAGTGATTACTGGGGGAGCTGTATATAGTGATTGCTGGGGGAGCTGTATATAGTGATTGCTGGGGGAGCTGTATATAGTGATTACTGGGGGAGCTGTATATAGTGATTGCTGGGGGAGCTGTATATAGTGATTGCTGGGGGAGCTGTATATAGTGATTGCTGGGGGAGCTGTATATAGTGATTGCTGGGGGGGCTGTATACAGTGATTGCTGGGGGAGCTGTATACAGTGATTGCTGCGGGAAGCTGTATATAGTGATTGCTGGGGGAGCTGTATATAGTGATTGCTGGGGGAGCTGTATATAGTGATTGCTGGAGGAGCTGTATATAGTGATTGCTGGGGGAGCTGTATATAGTGATTGCTGGGGGAGCTGTATATAGTGATTGCTGGGGGGGCTGTATATAGTTATTGCTGGGGGAGCTGTATATAGTGACATCACCTGTGGGGGGGGGATATTGTGACATCACCTGTGGGGGGGGATATAATGACATCACCTGTGGGGGGGGGTATAGTGACATCACCTGTGGGGGGGGGGGTATAGTGACATCACCTGTGGGGGGGGATATAGTGACATCACCTGTGGGGGGGGATATAGTGACATCACCTGTGGGGGGGATATAGTGACATCACCTGTGGGGGGGGGGTATAGTGACATCACCTGTGGGGGGGGGATATAGTGACATCACCTGTGGGGGGGGATATAGTGACATCACCTGTGGGGGGGGTATAGTGACATCACCTGTTTGGGGGGGGGGGGGTATAGTGACATCACCTGTCGGGGGGGGGGATATAGTGACATCACCTGTGGGGGGGGGGATATAGTGACATCACCTGTGGGGGGGGTATAGTGACATCACCTGTTTGGGGGGGGGGTATAGTGACATCACCTGTCGGGGGGGGGATATAGTGACATCACCTGTGGGGGGGTGTATAGTGACATCACCTGTGGGGGGGTGGATATAGTGACATCACCTGTGGGGGGTGATATAGTGACATCACCTGTGGGGGGGGGTATAGTGACATCACCTGTGGGGGGGGGGTATAGTGACATCACCTGTGGGGGGGTATAGTGACATCACCTGTGGGGGGGGATATAGTGACATCACCTGTGGGGGGGGATATAGTGACATCACCTGTGGGGGGGGGGGTATAGTGACATCACCTGTGGGGGGGGTATAGTGACATCACCTGTGGGGGGGGGATATAGTGACATCACCTGGGGGGGGGGTATAGTGACATCACCTGTGGGGGGGGTATAGTGACATCACCTGTGGGGGGGGATATAGTGACATCACCTGTGGGGGGGGGATATAGTGACATCACCTGTGGGGGGGATTTAGTGACATCACCTGTGGGGGGGGATATAGTGACATCACCTGTGGGGGGGGGATATAGTGACATCACCTGTGGGGGGGGGATGTAGTGACATCACCTGTGGGGGGGGGATGTAGTGACATCACCTGTGGGGGGGGGTATAGTGACATCACCTGTGGGGGGGGGGATATAGTGACATCACCTGTGGGGGGGG
This sequence comes from Engystomops pustulosus, assembly GCF_040894005.1. NCBI lineage: Eukaryota > Metazoa > Chordata > Amphibia > Anura > Leptodactylidae > Engystomops > Engystomops pustulosus. The sequence continues at coordinate 61,913 of NW_027285148.1, forward strand.
ATATAGTGACATCACCTGTGGGGGGGGATATAGTGACATCACCTGTGGGGGGGGGGATATAGTGACATCACCTGTGGGGGGGGGGATATAGTGACATCACCTGTGGGGGGGGGGATATAGTGACATCACCTGTGGGGGGGGGGATATAGTGACATCACCTGTGGGGGGGGGGATATAGTGACATCACCTGTGGGGGGGGGATATAGTGACATCACCTGTGGGGGGGGATATAGTGACATCACCTGTGGGGGGGGGATATAGTGACATCACCTGTGGGGGGGGGATATAGTGACATCACCTGTGGGGGGGGGATATAGTGACATCACCTGTGGGGGGGGGATATAGTGACATCACCTGTGGGGGGGGGATATAGTGACATCACCTGTGGGGGGGGGGATATAGTGACATCACCTGTGGGGGGGGGGATATAGTGACATCACCTGTGGGGGGGGGGATATAGTGACATCACCTGTGGGGGGGGTATAGTGACATCACCTGTGGGGGGGGATATAGTGACATCACCTGTGGGGGGGGGGATATAGTGACATCACCTGTGGGGGGGGGGGATATAGTGACATCACCTGTGGGGGGGGGGGGATATAGTGACATCACCTGTGGGGGGGGGTATAGTGACATCACCTGTGGGGGGGGTATAGTGACATCACCTGTGGGGGGGGATATAGTGACATCACCTGTGGGGGGGGATATAGTGACATCACCTGTGGGGGGGGGATATAGTGACATCACCTGTGGGGGGGGATATAGTGACATCACCTGTGGGGGGGGATATAGTGACATCACCTGTGGGGGGGATATAGTGACATCACCTGTGGGGGGGGATATAGTGACATCACCTGTGGGGGGGGGGGATATAGTGACATCACCTGTGGGGGGGGGGATATAGTGACATCACCTGTGGGGGGGGGGGATATAGTGACATCACCTGTGGGGGGGGGGATATAGTGACATCACCTGTGGGGGGGGGGGGATATAGTGACATCACCTGTGGGGGGGGGGGATATAGTGACATCACCTGTGGGGGGGGGGGATATAGTGACATCACCTGTGGGGGGGGGGATATAGTGACATCACCTGTGGGGGGGGGGGATATAGTGACATCACCTGTGGGGGGGGATAGAGTGACATCACCTGTGGGGGGGGATATAGTGACATCACCTGTGGGGGGGGATATAGTGACATCACCTGTGGGGGGGGGAATATAGTGACATCACCTGTGGGGGGGGGGGGATATAGTGACATCACCTGTGGGGGGGGGGGATATAGTGACATCACCTGTGGGGGGGGGGGATATAGTGACATCACCTGTGGGGGGGGATAGAGTGACATCACCTGTGGGGGGGGGTATAGTGACATCACCTGTCGGGGGTCTCACGTGCTTCTCTCCTCTTGCAGGTGCTTTGATCTCTGGGATGAGACGTGGGGTCAGTCGTTCCCTTTGTGATCAGCCGGGGGTCTCATCCTCCTAGTATAAAAGACCACCATAGACCTGAGGAGGGGACATGGGGTGCCCCCCGTCACATCACACCTGTGATCTATCCCATCATGCATCAGCTGACACCATCAATAACTACTGGCACTACGGGCGGAGACGAGATGTCACATGACCTCACCTGCACCTCGTCACAGCTGAGGGTTTGTATCAGTGTAGGTGTTTGGTGGTCAGGATGACATCTCACTCCTGTCTTGATCGTTACAATGTTTCAGAATTATATCTCAGAGTAATCTGCACTAGATGCATCTGTAACAAACCCTCAGCTGTAGAGGACATTATATCTGACAGATGCACCATCCTGCTTGTCACAGCTGAGGCTTTGTATCAGTGTGAGCTCACACCTTACAGTAACATTGTCACAGGAGAGTCACATCCCTGAGGGATGACGCGGGGTCCGCTCCTGTGGTGACTCCTGACCAGTTAGGGAAGGTGCGCCTGGACTGGTAAATGCTGCTTCTAGGTTAGTCTCTGCACTACAGGGATAACTTGGCAGGTTACTGAGCTGGGCGTTGCTAAGTGTTTCTCCTCCCCTCTGCTTCCTGTTTCCTGGCTTTATAAGGGGCTGTCAGCTCCTCCTCTTCCTCTTTGATCTGCGGCACCAAAGCCCCCCCCCTCACCCTTCAGGTTACAGTTTTATGTTGTACTGTTAATATTTCCATGTTTTATAGCCCTGAAGATGGTGGAAAGAAATGGAGAGAGGATGGGTGTGCTGCTCAGTCCAGATGGGCGTAGTGCAGTACGAGCCGTTTTTCTTGTGGAGATTTACATAAAAATGTGTCTGATGAGATTTCCAGGTTTTATAAAGAAGTGAGAGATAGAGAGATAGTGGAATGCTGCTTTGCTCGTCTGGCCGACTTGTCATCTGGGAGTCCGGATGGGCGTAGTGCAGTACGAGCCGTTTTCTTGTGGAGATTTATCTAAAAATGTGTATGCTGTTGAGATTTCCGCGTTTTATAAGTAAGTGAGATATGGAGAGATAACGGTGTCGTCTGGGAGTCCGGATGTGCGTTTGAGACTTACTTTGGAAGGTATAACGAAGTCACGGCTGGCGGAGAGAAATGGAGAAATAATGGAATGCATCAGGAAAATGGTGGGTTATCCAAGAAAGTGCCCCGGGAGTATAAGGGGAAGGTGTTTATGCATTTCACCAGCCTTGGAGGCGCCCACCCTGGTGCCGGGGTCAGGCGGGTCCCCTCATCTCCTGTTAGAAGCCATTTAGTGATGATTAGCGCAGCAGCAGGAGATTTATGAGCCTCCGGCCTCCATTATCTGCTCCATAAATTATGGCTCCTAAGTGATTATAGGCAGAAGTCCAGGGAGCCCGCAACATCAGGGTGAGAGCCCGCAGAGAGCAATGCCGGCACCATCAAACCCTCCTCATAGCGGAACACACGGAAACCAGACCAGGGAAGCTTCTATATCACCCCAAGTGCTTTATCCCCATCACTACAGGTCACTGCTGCTCTATAATGTCCCATATCATGCTGCTGCGGCTTCTGAGTCATAGGAGGAGAGGCACAGACAGAGGCTGCTGGAGAACATAGAAAGCTTCTATCTCGCCCCAAGAGCTTTATTCCAACCAGAACCTGTGAATACTTCTCCATAATGTCCTGTATGATGCTGCTGATGCTTCTGAGTCATAGGAGGAGAGGCACAGACAGAGGCCGCTGGAGATAGTAGGAAGCTTCTATCTCGCCCCAAGAGCTTTATTCCAATCAGTACCAGTGATTACTGCTCTATAATGTACTGAATGTGCTGACGCTTCTGAGTGATAGAGGAGAGGCACAGACAGAGGCTGCTGGAGATAATAGGAAGCTTCTATCTCGCCCCAAGAGCTTTATTCCAACCAGAACCTGTGAATACTTCTCTATAATGTCCTGTATGATGCTGCTGATGCTTCTGAGTCATAGGAGGAGAGGCACAGACAGAAGCTGCTGGAGATAGTAGGAAGCTTCTATCTCACCCCAATTTCTTTACTCTCATCAGCATCGGTCAGTGCTGCTCTATATGATCCTGCTGATGATTCCACATGATAAAGGAGACATACAGGGACAGAAAGAAGCTGCTGGAGAAATTAGGAAGCTGCTATATCACCCCAAGATAATGTCCTGATCCTGCGGAGGCTTCTGAGATGAGGTGACATTCGATAACTTAAACAATAGATCATTCATTTTAAAGTCTGAGAAAATCCGAACATTGTAACGGCCCCTTAAATATGAGGTTATCACCAGATCAGCAGAAATGGAGACTCCAGCGCTGCCGCCTCCTCCATAGACACATGAACAGCAGCGACCCGCAGATCCCACTGTGACATCACAGGTGATTATTACTTCTTATTACTACATTATTACCACAAATCTATTTCCCCGTGTTCTGCTTTATAGCTCCCTACTATTCCCCAAACACCGAGAAATTCACCCGATTTCTTCATTTTCTTTATTGTCTTCACTAAATTTCATATAATAAACTGATTAAAAGAAATCAATGAGGGAAAGGTCATAGAGGTCACAGCCCGAAAATATCTGCACCGACAATGTATGAGACCTGATATATATAATCTAATAACCAAGAGAAGCCGCAATACACAAGAACAGAGATTATTACTACTACAATACTAATATAACTACTATAATACTGCCCCCTATGTACAGGAATATAACTACTATAATAATGCCCCCTATGTACAGGAATATAACTACTATAATACTGCCCCCTATGTACAGGAATATAACTACTATAATACTGCCCCCTATGTACAGGAATATAACTACTATAATACTGCTCCCTATGTACAGGAATATAACTACTATAATACTGCCCCCTATGTACAGGAATATAACTACTATAATACTGCCCCCTGTGTACAGGAATATAACTACTATAATACTGCCCCCTATGTACAGGAATATAACTACTATAATAATGCCCCCTATGTACAAGAATATAACTACTATAATACTGCCCCTATGTACAGGAATATAACTACTATAATACTGCCCCCTATGTACAGGAATATAACTACTATAATACTGCCCCCTATGTACAAGAATATAACTACTATAATACTGCCCCCTATGTACAGGAATATAACTACTATAATACTGCCCCCTATGTACAGGAATATAACTACTATAATACTGCCTCCTATGTACAGGAATATAACTACTATAATACTGCCCCCTATGTACAAGAATATAACTACTATAATACTGCTCCCTATGTACAGGAATATAACTACTATAATACTGCCCCCTATGTACAAGAATATAACTACTATAATACTGCCCCCTATGTACAGGAATATAACTACTATAATACTGCCCCCTATGTACAGGAATATAACTACTATAATACTGCCCCCTATGTACAGGAATATAACTACTATAATACTGCCCCTATGTACAGGAATATAACTACTATAATACTGCCCCCTATGTACAAGAATATAACTACTATAATACTGCCCCCTATGTACAGGAATATAACTACTATAATACTGCCCCCTATGTACAGGAATATAACTACTATAATACTGCCTCCTATGTACAGGAATATAACTACTATAATACTGCCCCCTATGTACAAGAATATAACTACTATAATACTGCTCCCTATGTACAGGAATATAACTACTATAATACTGCCCCCTATGTACAAGAATATAACTACTATAATACTGCCTCCTATGTACAAGAATATAACTACTATAATACTGCCCCCTATGTACAAGAATATAACTACTATAATACTGCCCCCTATGTACAGGAATATAACTACTATAATACTGCCCCCTATGTACAGGAATATAACTACTATAATACTGCCCCCTATGTACAGGAATATAACTACTATAATACTGCCTCCTATGTACAGGAATATAACTACTATAATACTGCCCCCTATGTACAAGAATATAACTACTAGAATACTGCCCCCTATGTACAGGAATATAACTACTATAATACTGCCCCCTATGTACAGGAATATAACTACTATAATACTGCCTCCTATGTACAGGAATATAACTACTATAATACTGCCCCCTATGTACAAGAATATAACTACTATAATATTGCCCCTATGTACAGGAATATAACTACTATAATACTGCCCCCTATGTACAAGAATATAACTACTATAATACTGCTCCCTATGTACAGGAATATAACTACTATAATACTGCCCCCTATGTACAAGAATATAACTACTATAATACTGCCTCCTATGTACAAGAATATAACTACTATAATACTGCCCCCTATGTACAGGAATATAACTACTATAATACTGCCTCCTATGTACAGGAATATAACTACTATAATACTGCCCCCTATGTACAGGAATATAACTACTATAATACTGCCCCCTATGTACAGGAATATAACTACTATAATACTGCCCCCTATGTACAGGGATATAACTACTATAATACTGCCCCCTGTGTACAGGAATATAACTACTATAATACTGCCCCCTGTGTACAGGAATATAACTACTATAATACTGCCCCCTATGTACAGGAATATAACTACTATAATACTGCCCTCTATGTACAGGAATATAACTACTATAATACTGCCCCCTATGTACAGGAATATAACTACTATAATACTGCCCCCTATGTACAGGAATATAACTACTATAATACTGCCCCCTATGTACAGGGATATAACTACTATAATACTGCCCCCTATGTACAAGAATATAACTACTATAATACTGCCCCCTATGTACAGGAATATAACTACTATAATACTGCCCCCTATGTACAGGGATATAACAACTATAATACTGCCCCCTATGTACAGGGATATAACTACTATAATACTGCCCCCTATGTACAGGAATATAACTACTATAATACTGCCCCCTATGTACAGGGGTATAACTACTATAATACTGCCCCCTATGTACAGGAATATAACTACTATAATACTGCCCCCTATGTACAGGAATATAACTACTATAATACTGCCCCTATGTACAAGAATATAACTACTATAATACTGCCCCCTATGTACAGGAATATAACTACTATAATACTGCCCCCTATGTACAGGGGTATAACTACTATAATACTGCCCCCTATGTACAGGAATATAACTACTATAATACTGCCCCCTATGTACAGGAATATAACTACTATAATACTGCCCCTATGTACAAGAATATAACTACTATAATACTGCCCCCTATGTACAGGAATATAACTACTATAATACTGCCCCTATGTACAAGAATATAACTACTATAATACTGCCCCCTATGTACAAGAATATAACTACTATAATACTGCCCCCTATGTACAAGAATATAACTACTATAATACTGCCCCCTATGTACAGGAATATAACTACTATAATACTGCCCCCTATGTACAGGAATATAACTACTATAATACTGCCTCCTATGTACAGGAATATAACTACTATAATACTGCCCCATATGTACAGGAATATAACTACTATAATACTGCCCCCTATGTACAGGGATATAACTACTATAATACTGCCCCCTATGTACAAGAATATAACTACTATAATACTGCCCCCTATGTACAAGAATATAACTACTATAATACCGCCCCCTATGTACAAGAATATAACTACTATAATACCGCCCCCCTATGTACAGGAATATAACTACTATAATACTGCCCCTATGTACAAGAATATAACTACTATAATACTGCCCCCTATGTACAAGAATATAACTACTATAATACTGCCCCCTATGTACAAGAATATAACTACTATAATACTGCCCCCTATGTACAAGAATATAACTACTATAATACCGCCCCCTATGTACAAGAATATAACTACTATAATACCGCCCCCTATGTACAGGAATATAACTACTATAATACTGTCCCTATGTACAAGAATATAACTACTATAATACTGCCCTCTATGTACAGGAATATAACTACTATAATACTGCCCCCTATGTACAGGAATATAACTACTATAATACTGCCCCCTATGTACAGGAATATAACTACTATAATACTGCCCCCTATGTACAAGAATTTAACTACTATAATACTGCCCCCTATGTACAGGAATATAACTACTATAATACTGCCCCCTATGTACAGGAATATAACTACTATAATACTGCCCCCTATGTACAGGAATATAACTACTATAATACTGCCCCCTATGTACAGGAATATAACTACTATAATACTGCCCCCTATGTACAGGAATATAACTACTATAATACTGCCCCCTATGTACAAGAATATAACTACTATAATACTGCCCCCTATGTACAGGAATATAACTACTATAATACTGCCCCCTATGTACAGGAATATAACTACTATAATACTGCCCCCTATGTACAGGAATATAACTACTATAATACTGCCCCCTATGTACAGGAATATAACTACTATAATACTGCCCCCTATGTACAGGAATATAACTACTATAATACTGCCCCCTATGTACAGGAATATAACTACTATAATACTGCCCCCTATGTACAGGAATATAACTACTATAATACTTCCCCTATGTACAGGAATATAACTACTATAATACTGCCCCCTATGTACAGGAATATAACTACTGTAATACTGCCCCCTATGTACAGGAATATAACTACTGTAATACTGCCCCCTATGTACAGGAATATAACTACTATAATACTGCCCCCTATGTACAGGAATATAACTACTATAATACTGCCCCCTATGTACAGGAATATAACTACTATAATACTGCCCCCTATGTACAGGAATATAACTACTATAATACTGCCCCCTATGTACAGGAATATAACTACTATAATACTGCCCCCTATGTACAAGAATATAACTACTATAATACTGCCCCCTATGTACAGGAATATAACTACTATAATACTGCCCCCTATGTACAGGAATATAACTACTATAATACTGCCCCCTATGTACAGGAATATAACTACTATAATACTGCCCCCTATGTACAGGAATATAACTACTATAATACTGCCCCCTATGTACAGGAATATAACTACTATAATACTGCCCCCTATGTACAGGAATATAACTACTATAATACTGCCCCCTATGTACAGGAATATAACTACTATAATACTTCCCCTATGTACAGGAATATAACTACTATAATACTGCCCCCTATGTACAGGAATATAACTACTGTAATACTGCCCCCTATGTACAGGAATATAACTACTGTAATACTGCCCCCTATGTACAGGAATATAACTACTATAATACTGCCCCCTATGTACAGGAATATAACTACTATAATACTGCCTCCTAGAGGTGAGGTAGTGTGTGGTGTGACCCTCCTTATGTCTGGAGATAGCCCCGGGTGTCACTATGAGTCCTGCTATGTGTGTAGCAGCCATTGCCAGTGTAAGCCACAAGCCTGCGATGCTGGGGTAAACATAAGATTCTGAGGTAAGGCAGCATCGGTACAGAGGGTACATGTCCTTGGTTGTTGAGGGAGATTATGTGACCCTTGGGGCCCCTGATCCCCATAAGAGTTGCCAGAAACATATGGATAAAAATCGATCACTGGTCTCACTGACTCCCAGGGAGTTTCGCAGGAATCTCGGGAGGGTATCCTGGGGGTGGTGAGATCCTACTATGCTGAGTTATTTCAGAGGAAGGTTTTGGATAAAGACAAAATGGCTCAATTCTTGGAGGCAACTCCAGGTCCTGACACTAAAGATTTGGACTTTTCTCCTTTGACAGCAGAAATAACAGAGGAGGAGGTTAAAGAGGCCATTGATAAGTTACATCTGAAGAAGGCACCAGGTCCTGATGGTATTACAGCAGAATTCTATAAGAAGTTCAGAGACCTCTTAGCCCCGATCCTTGTGGATGTGTTTACCAATTGTCTAGAAAATCACCTGATGCCTCCATCCATGAGAGTGTCCTCCCTTATTCTGCTGTCCAAAGGTAAGGAGCCTAGTGACATCAAGAACTGGAGGCCGATCGCCCTCTTGAATGTCGACAGGAAAATTCTGGCAAAAATCCTCTTCTCTAGATGAGTCTGTTTGTCCCCGGCACTGTTGGCAGGCTCTCAGTACGGCACAGTAAGAGGGCGGAACATCTCTGGAGCAGTCATCTCGATAAGGGAGATGTTTGAGAGATGTAAAGCTCTGAGGTGTGGGAGATATGTTGTAGGTCTGGACCAGGCTAAAGCTCAATATTTGAGAAATTTGTTGAATAAATCAGGATTGGTCTAGAGATGATCCTCACTCATTGACTTACTAATCCTGACTTACCACAAAAGGGTAACACCGATCCCTAGAGAGCAGCGGCGCCATCACTGAGAATACAGCCTATCCATCACTAGAGAGCAGCGGTGCCATCACTGAGAATACAGCCTATCCATCACTAGAGAGCAGCGGCGCCATCACTGAGAATACAGCCTATCCATCACTAGAGAGCAGCGGCCCCATCACTGAGAATACAGCCTATCCATCACTAGAGAGCAGCGGTGCCATCACTGAGAATACAGCCAATCCATCACTAGAGAGCAGCGGCCCCATCACTGAGAATACAGCCTATCCATCACTAGAGAGCAGCGGCGCCATCACTGAGAATACAGCCTATCCATCACTAGAGAGCAGCGGTGCCATCACTGAGAATACAGCCTATCTATCACTAGAGAGCAGCGGCGCCATCACTGAGAATACAGCCTATCCATCACTAGAGAGCAGCGGTGCCATCACTGAGAATACAGCCTATCCATCACTAGAGAGCAGCGGCGCCATCACTGAGAATACAGCCTATCCATCACTAGAGAGCAGCGGCCCCATCACTGAGAATACAGCCTATCCATCACTAGAGAGCAGCGGTGCCATCACTGAGAATACAGCCTATCCATCACTAGAGAGCAGCGGCCCCATCACTGAGAATACAGCCTATCCATCACTAGAGAGCAGCGGTGACATCACTGAGAATACAGCCTATCCATCACTAGAGAGCAGCGGCGCCATCACTGAGAATACAGCCTATCCATCACTAGAGAGCAGCGGTGCCATCACTGAGAATACAGCCTATCCATCACTAGAGAGCAGCGGCCCCATCACTGAGAATACAGCCTATCCATCACTAGAGAGCAGCGGCGCCATCACTGAGAATACAGCCTATCCATCACTAGAGAGCAGCGGTGACATCACTGAGAATACAGCCTATCCATCACTAGAGAGCAGCGGTGACATCACTGAGAATACAGCCTATCCATCACTAGAGAGCAGCGGCCCCATCACTGAGAATACAGCCTATCCATCACTAGAGAGCAGCGGTGCCATCACTGAGAATACAGCCTATCCATCACTAGAGAGCAGCGGCGCCAGCAGTGAGAATACAGCCTATCCATCACTAGAGAGCAGCGGTGCCATCACTGAGAATACAGTCTATCCATCACTAGAGAGCAGCGGCGCCATCACTGAGAATGCAGCCTATCCATCACTAGAGAGCAGCGGTGCCATCACTGAGAATACAGCCTATCCATCACTAGAGAGCAGCGGAGCCATCACTGAGAATACAGCCTATCCATCACTAGAGAGCAGCAGTGTCATCACTGAGAATACAGCCTATCCATCACTAGAGAGCAGCGGTGCCATCACTGAGAATACAGCCTATCCATCACTAGAGAGCAGCGGTGCCATCACTGAGAATACAGCCTATCCATCACTAGAGAGCAGCGGTGCCATCACTGAGAATACAGCCTATCCATCACTAGAGAGCAGCGGTGCCATCACTGAGAATACAGCCTATCCATCACTAGAGAGCAGCGGTGCCATCACTGAGAATACAGCCTATCCATCACTAGAGAGCAGCGGTGCCATCACTGAGAATACAGCCTATCCATCACTAGAGAGCAGCGGAGCCATCACTGAGAATACAGCCTATCCATCACTAGAGAGCAGCGGCGCCATCACTGAGAATACAGCCTATCCATCACTAGAGAGCAGCGGTGCCATCACTAAGAATACAGCCTATCTATCACTAGAGAGCAGCGGTGCCATCACTGAGAATACAGCCTATCCATCACTAGAGAGCAGTGGTGCCATCACTGAGAATACAGCCTATCCATCACTAGAGAGCAGCGGTGCCATCACTGAGAATACAGCCTATCCATCACTAGAGAGCAGCAGTGCCATCACTGAGAATACAGCCTATCCCTCACTAGAGAGCAGCGGTGCCATCACTGAGAATACAGCCTATCCATCACTAGAGAGCAGCGGTGTCATCACTGAGAATACAGCCTATCCATCACTAGAGAGCAGCGGCGCCATCACTGAGAATACAGCCTATCCATCACTAGAGAGCTGCGGTGCCATCACTGGGAATACAGCCTATCCATCACTAGAGAGCAGCGGTGCCATCACTGAGAATACAGCCTATCCATCACTAGAGAGCAGCGGTGCCATCACTGAGAATACAGCCAATCCATCACTAGAGAGCAGCGGTGCCATCACTGAGAATACAGCCAATCCATCACTAGAGAGCAGCGGTGTCATCACTGAGAATACAGCCTATCCATCACTAGAGAGCAGCGGTGCCATCACTGAGAATACAGCCTATCCATCACTAGAGAGCAGCAGTGTCATCACTGAGAATACAGCCTATCCATCACTAGAGAGCAGCGGCGCCATCACTGAGAATACAGCCTATCCATCACTAGAGAGCAGCGGCGCCATCACTGAGAATACAGCCTATCCATCACTAGAGAGCAGCGGTGTCATCACTGAGAATACAGCCTATCCATCACTAGAGAGCAGCGGTGCCATCACTGAGAATACAGCCTATCCATCACTAGAGAGCAGCGGCGCCATCACTGAGAATACAGCCTATCCATCACTAGAGAGCAGCGGTACCATCACTGAGAATACAACCTATCCATCACTAGAGAGCAGCGGTGCCATCACTGAGAATACAGCCTATCCATCACTAGAGAGCAGCGGTGACATCACTGAGAATACAGCCTATCCATCACTAGAGAGCAGCGGTGCCATCACTGAGAATACAGCCTATCCATCACTAGAGAGCAGCAGCGCCATCACTGAGAATACAGCCTATCCCTCACTAGAGATCATGATCTGTACTCATTGATAATACAGTGATCTCTCTGTAGATACTCTGCTTAGATACATTGTGGATACCTTTCTGCCTCCCTGATCTCTCGCTGTGTGATGTTGCTGAGGATTCGGGGTCTGTTTGTTTCTGTAGATGGGGGGATCTCTGTTTGGGGTTTTTGCGCTGCCATCTTCTACTTTTTATCTTTTATTGATGATTTGATGTATTTGAAGTTAAATTTGAGGGGAATCTTTTATTTTGTAGCGATTAGTCTGCGCTCCTCCCGTCAGCGCTGGATCTGTCTTTGCGTTTCTCTTCAGTCAGGAGATTCGCAGATAAACATCTCGTCAACCATAATTCTGTCTGACAGGATCTCCCCCCGCACCCCTGAGAACGGCACTAAATATTTTATGCAAAAAAATAACATGAATAATTGAAACAAAAGGAGAAATATCTCACATTCCACCTTTTTGTGAATCTCGGCTTCTCGGAGGCTTCAGGAGATTTTATTATTGGGTTTCAATAATTTACTCAAGTAAATGAAGGTGATGAGAGGCGGCCAGAGATCAGTCATCAGCACCTGAGGATGAGTCAGTGATACCCCAGACCCACCTGGTCATCTGTCAGTGGTACCTGGGATCATCAGCGATGCTCCGGATGAGATTGTTTAGCATTGGAGCCACCATGGACACATGGGATCAGTGGGCAGCACCCTGGAATCAGATGATGGCACCCAGGATAGTAAGCAGTTGTCAGTAAGTGGCTCCAGGATCAGTCAGCAGCGCTCATGGATCAGTCACTAGTACCCGGGATCAGTCAGCAGCGCTCATGGATCAGTCACTAGTACCCGGGATCAGTCAGCAGCGCTCATGGATCAGTCACTAGTACCCGGGATCAGTCAGTAGCATCCAGGGATAAGTCACTGGTATTGGAGATCAGTCAGGAACACTCAAAGACCAGTCAATGGCACCCGGGATCAGTCAGTAGCGGGACCAGTAAGCTCTTCCCTGGGATCAGTCAGCGGTGCTGGGGATTCACCTTTGTCAGTGATGTCTGGGGATCAGTCAGAGGACCCCCGGATCAGTCAGAGGACCCCAGGATCAGTCAGCAGTGCAGGGAATCAGCCAGTGGCATCCTGGATCAGTCAGCATTGTCTTGGATCAGTCAGCGGCACCTTGGGATCAGTCAGCAGCGTTTGAGCAGGTATAATATAGTAAGTATAGCAAGCGGTGCCCAGAAAATAGTTATCAATGCTTGGGGATCAATAAATCGCAGCGAGGATCAGTCACATGTGACCTGTCTTGTCAGCGGCAACATGGGGTCAAGCAGCAATGCGTGGTAATCAGTCAGTGGCACCCTGGGATTAGTCAGCAGCACCCAGGGGTCAGTCAGCAGCACCCAGGGGTCAGTCAGCAGCACCCAGGGGTCAGTCAGCAGAACCTTGGGATCAGTCAGCAGCACCCTGGGGTCAGTCAGCAGCACCCTGGGGTCAGTCAGCAGCACCCTGGGATCAGTCAGCAGCACCCTGGGATCAGTCAGCAGCACCCAGGGGTCAGTCAGCAGCACCCTGGGGTCAGTCAGCAGCACCCTGGGGTCAGTCAGCAGCACCCTGGGGTCAGTCAGCAGCACCCTGGGGTCAGTCAGCAGCACCCTGGGATAAGTCAGAGGCCCCCGGATCAATGGTGCATTCTCTTTCACTGGGAATAAAAACCTGAACTGGGACCTGTCCATCCGTGGAGGAGAACACTTCTCCTCTTGATCCAGGACAATGAGCTGCTTCTCGGGCAGGAGTCTTGTTGTCACTCTCATAGCCAGTTTTGTGCCCCTTCCCATATGGTTTCCTATTTCTGCCCATGTCCAGCTCCAGGAGTCCGTGTGGATTTAAATTGGGGACCATTTCCTTGGCCGCACTGAGATTCTCTTTGATTTTTCTGCGGTCGGGAACATTTGTGGCGCCGATATTAGTTTCACAGAAAAGGTTACGGCGCAGTTCACATTAGAAAGATCAATACTGGAAGAGGGAGAAAAAGTAGTTACAACAAGTCATAGTATGTGCTGATCAAACAGTGGAAACAGACAGAGAGATAACAGCGGAGCGGGGACAACACGGAGCGAAACAGAGACAAAAACAAGAACTATCCTCATTATAAGGAAGAAAAATGGATGGACAAAGACGGTATTATGAGTAACAAATACTGCAGATAGTTTATAACATGCACTAGTATGAGCCCCTTCCCAATATGGCCACCATCCCACCATGACTGGGCCCCCATCCCACCATGACTGAGCCCCCATCCCTCCATGACTGAGCCCTCAACCCACCATGACTGTGCCCCCATCCCACCATGACTGTGCCCCCCATCCCACCATGACTGAGCCCCCCATCCCACCATGACTGAGCCCCCATCCCACCATAACTGGGCCCCCACCCCACCATGACTGGGCCCCCATCCCACCATGACTGAGCCCCCATCCCACCATGACTGAGCCCTCATCCCACCATGACTGAGCCCTCATCCCACCATGACTGAGCACTCATCCCACCATGACTGAGCCCTCATCCCACCATGACTGAGCCCTCATCCCACCATGACTGAGCCCTCATCCTACCATGACTGGGCCCTCATCCTACCATGACTGAGCCCTCATCCTACCATGACTGAGCCCTCATCCTACCATGACTGGCCCTTCATTCCAACATGACTGAGCCCCCATCCCACCATGACTGAGCCTTCATTCCAACATTACTGAGCCCTCGTCCCACCATGACTGGGCCCTCGTCCCACCATGACTGGGCCTCCACCCCACCATGATTGAGCCCTCATCCCACCATGACTGAGCCCTCATGCCACCAATAATGAGCCCTCATCCCACCATGACTGGCCCTTCATTCCAACATGACTGAGCCCCCATCCCACCATGACTGAGCCTTCATTCCAACATTACTGAGCCCTCGTCCCACCATGACTGGGCCCTCGTCCCACCATGACTGAGCCCTCAACCCACCATGACTGAGCCCTCAACCCACCATGACTAAGCCCTCAACCCACAATGACTGAGACCTCAACCCACCATGACTGAGCCCTCAACCCACCATGACTGAGCCCTCATCCCACCATGACTGAGCCCTCAACCCACAATGACTGAGCCCTCAAACCACCATGACTGAGCCCTCAACCCACCATGACTGAGCCCTCAACAAAAGACAATTACCTGTCGCAACTAGTCCTGGAGCCAACAAGAGGGGGGGCACGGCTGGACCTTATCCTAACCAACAGACCTGATAGGATATCAAAACTACAGGTTGGGGGGAACCTGGGGAATAGTGATCATAATATCATTGATTTTGTATTACGCTTTACTAAGAACGTTAGTGAAGGGGCAACCAACACTCTAAACTTCAGGAGGGCAAATTTTCAGCAACTAAGGGAAGACCTTAAAGGCATAGACTGGGATAATGTTCTCAAAGACAAAAGCCCCCCCCAAAAATGGGACTTTTTCTCATATATTCTGAAAAAGTCCTGTGAGAAACACATACCTTATGGGAAAAAGCATAAAAGGAACAAGAAAAACCCTATGTGGCTAACTAGTCTTGTATGGAAAGCAATAAGCGAGAAAGATAAAGCGTTTAAGGTGCTAAAACGTGAAGGGAGCGATGAGGCATTACAGGATTATAGAGAGAAAAATAAATCCTGTAAAAAGCAGATAAAGGCCGCAAAAATAGAGACTAAGAGAAATATTGCCAGGGAGAGCAAAAATAATCCCAAATTATTTTTCAAGTATATAAATGATAAGAAACTAAAAACAGAGAGTGTGGGTCCCCTTAGAAATAACATGGGGGTCATGGTGGAAGGAGATGAGGAAAGGGCCAATCTACTGAATGTCGCCTTCTCAACTGTCTTTACCCAGGAAAATCCCCTGGTGGAGACACAATGAGGAATAATGTAAATTCTTTTGTTAATGTCAACAGTTTAACCCAGGAAGAGGTACGGCGCCGCCTCGCAACCACTAAGATAGATAAATCACCTGGGCCAGATGGCATACACCCCCGGGTTCTGCATGAATTATGTACGGTGATAGAGAGACCGTTATTTTTAATATTTGAAGATTCACTGGGGACTGGTTATGTTCCACAGGACTGGCGCATAGCAAATGTGGTACCAATATACAAAAAAGGATCAAATAGCGATCCTGGAAACTACAGACCCGTAAGTCTAACTGCTGTGGTGGGGAAAATATTTGAGGGGTTTATTAGAGCTGCTATCCTGGAGTATCTCACTGTGCACAACCTTATAACCCAGCGTCAGCATGGGTTTATGAGAGATCGGTCCTGTCAGACTAATCTGATTGGTTTCTACGAGGAGGTAAGTTCAAGATTGGATCTGGGGGACGCTGTGGATGTTGTATATCTGGACTTTTCAAAGGCATTTGACACCATACCACATAAAAGGTTGGTATATAAAATGAGACTGCTGGGAATAGGAGAAAATCTGTGTATTTAGGTAAGTAATTGGCTTAGTGATAGAAAACAGAGGGTGGTCATTAATGGCACATTCTCAGATTGGGTTGATGTTACCAGTGGAGTGCCACAGGGGTCAGTATTGGGGCCACTTCTTTTTAATATTTTTATTAATGACCTTGTAGTGGGTTTACACAGTCAAGTTTCAATATTTGCAGATGATACTAAGCTGTGTAAAGTAATAAATACTGAGGTCGATAGTCTAGCATTACAGAGGGATTTGTGGAAGCTTGAGGGATGGGCAGAGAAATGGTTGATGAGGTTTAATGTAGATAAATGTAAAGTTATGCACTTGGGCCATGGAAACAAAAAGTATAATTATGTTCTAAACGGTCAATTACTTAGTAAAACTGAAGCTGAAAAGGACTTGGGGGTATTGGTGGATGGTAAACTTAATTTTAGTGACCAGAGCCAGGCGGCTGCTGCTAAAGCAAATAAAATAATGGGATGTATCAAGAGAGGAATAGATTCTCATGATAAAGACATAGTTCTGCCCTTATACAAACCCTGGTCAGACCACACATGGAATATTGTGTACAGTTTTGGGCACCAGTGTATAAAAAGGATATAGTAGAGCTGGAACGGGTGCAGAGGAGAGCAACCAGGATTATTAGGGGAATGGGGGGACTAGAATACACTGACAGATTAAAAAAATTTGGGATTATTCAGTTTAGAAAAAAGACGACTGAGGGGAGACCTCATTACAATGTACAAATATCTGAATGGACAGTACAAGGATCTCTCCAAAGATCTTTTTATACCTAGGCCTGTGACCAGGACAAGGGGGCATCCTCTGCGCCTAGAGGAGAGGCGATTCTACCATCACCATAGACAGGGGGCATCCTCTACACCTAGAGGAGAGGAGGTTCTACCATCACCATAGACAGGGGGCATCCTCTACACCTAGAGGAGAGGAGGTTCTACCATCACCATAGACAGGGGACATCCTCTACACCTAGAGGAGGGGAGGTTCTACCATCACCATAGAAAGGGGGCATCCTCTGCGCCTAGAGGAGAGGCGGTTCTACCATCACCATAGACAAAGGTTCTTTACTGTAAGAGCAGTGAGACTATGGAACTCTCTGCCGCAGGAGGTTGTTATGGCGGACTCTATGTACATGTTCAAGAGAGGCCTGGATGACTTTCTGGAGAGAAAAAATATCACGGGTTATGGGGATAAAACATTTATTTAATTCTTGAAGGTTGGACTTGATGGACTTGCGTCTCCTTCCAGCCTTATATACTATGATACTATGATACTATGATCCCACCATGACTGAGCCCTCATCCCACCATGACTGGCCCTTCATTCCAACATGACTGAGCCCTCATCCCACCATGACTGAGCCCTCATCCCACCATGACTGAGCCCCCATCCCACCATCACTGAACCCTCATGCCACCATGACTGAGCCCTCATGCCACCATGACTGAGCCCTCATGTCACCATGACTGAGCCCTCATCCCACCATGACTGAGACCTCATCCCACCATGACTAAACCCTCATGTCACCATGACTGAACCCTCATGTCACCATGACTGAGCCTTCATTCCAACATGACTGAGCCCTCATCCCACCATGACTGAGCCCTCATCCCACCATGACTAAACCGTCATGTCACCATGACTGAACCCTCATGTCACCATGACTGAGCCTTCATTCCAACATTACTGAGCCCTCATCCCACCATGACTGGGCCCTCATCCCACCATGACTGGGCCCTCATCCTACCATGACTGAGCCCTCATCCTACCATGGCTGAGCCCTCATCCTACCATGACTGAACCCTCATCCCACCATGACTGAACCCTCATCCCACCATGACTAGGCCATCATTCCAACATGACTGAGCCCCCATCCCACCATGACTGAGCCCCCATCCCACCATAACTGAGCCCCCATCCCACCATGACTGAGCCTTCATTCCAACATGACTGAGCCCTTATCCCACTACGACTGAGCCCTCATCCTACCATGACTGAGCCCTCATCCTACCATGTCTAGGCCTTCATTCCAACATGACTGAGCCCTCATCCCACCATGACTAGGCCTTCTTTCCAACATGACTGAGCCCTCAACCCACCATGACTGGTCCCTCATCCCACCATGCCTGGTCCCTCATCCCACCATGCCTGGTCCCTCATCCCACCATGACTGAGCCCTCATCCCACCATGACTGAGCCCTCATCCCACCATGACTGAACCCTCATGTGACCATGACTGAGCCTTTATTCTAACATGATTGAGCCTTTATTCTAACATGATTGAGCCTTCATTCCAACATGACTGAGCGTTCATTCCAACATGACTGAGCCTTCATTCCAACATGACTGAGCCCTCATACCACCATTACTGAGCCCCCATCCCACCATGACTGAACCCTCATTCCAACATGACTGAGCCTTCATTCCAACATGACTGAGCCTTCATTCCAACATGACTGAGCCTTCATTCCAACATGACTGAGCCTTCATTCCAACATGACTGAGCCTTCATTCCAACATGACTGAGCCCTCATCCCACCATGACTAGGCCCTCATCCCACAATGACTGGGCCCTCATCCCACCATGACTGGGCCCTCATCCCACCATGACTGGGCCCTCATGCCACCATGACTGGGCCCTCATGCCACCATGACTGGGCCCTCATGCCACCATGACTGAGCCCTCATCCCACCATGACTGGGCCCTCATCCTACCATAACTGAGCCCTCATCCCAGCTCCAGGACTCCCTTCCCGCTTCGACTAATCACCTATGCCACCATAACTCACCATTGAGCCCCCCATCCCACCATGTTGAGCCCTTATCTCACCACGACTGAGCCCTCTTCCCACCACGACTGAGCCCTCTTCCCACCATGACTGAGCCCTCATCCCACCATGACTGGGCCTTCTTTCCAACATGACTGGGCCCTCATGCCACCATGACTGGGCCCTCATGCCACCATGACTGGGCCCTCATGCCACCATGACTGGGCCCTCATGCCACCATGACTGGGCCCTCATCCCTCCATGCCTGAGTCCCCATCCCGCTATGACTAATCACCTATCCCACCTTGACTCACCATTAAGTCCCCCATCCAACCATGACTGAACCCCCATCCAACCATGACTGAGTCCCCATCCCGCTTAGACTAATCACCTATGCCACCATAACTCACCATTAAGCCCCCCATCCCACCATGTTGAGCCCTTATCTCACCACGACTGAGCCCTCATCCCACCATGACTGAGCCCTCATCCCACCATGATTGGGCCCTCATCCTACCATAACTGAGCCCTCATCCTACCATGACTGAGCCCTCATCCTACCATGACTGAGCCCTCATCCTACCATGACTGAACCCTCATCCCACCATGACTAGGCCTTCATTCCAACATGACTGGTCCCTCATCCCACCATGACTGGTCCCTCATCCTACCATGACTGAGCTCTCAACCCACCATGACTGAGCCCTCATCCCACCATGACTGGGCCCTCATCCTACCATAACTGAGCCCTCATCCCAGCTCCAGGACTCCCATCCCGCTTCGACTAATCACCTATGCCACCATAACTCACCATTGAGCCCCCCATCTCACCATGTTGAGCCCTTATCTCACCACGACTGAGTCCTCTTCCCACCATGACTGAGCCCTCATCCCACCATGACTGGACCCTGATCCCACCATGACAGGGCCCTCATCCCACCATGACTGGGCCTTCATTCCAACATGACTGAGCCCTCAACACACCATGACTGAGCCCTCATCCCACCATGACTGGGCCCTCATCCTACCATAACTGAGCCCTCATCCTACCATGACTGAGCCCTCATCCTACCATGACTGAGCCCTCATCCTACCATGACTGAGCCCTCATCCTACCATGACTGAGCCCTCATCCTACCATGACTGAGCCCTCATCATACCATGACTGAACCCTCATCCCACCATGACTAGGCCTTCATTCCAACATGACTGAGCCCTCATCCCACCATGACTGGGCCCTCATCCCACCATGACTGGGCCCTCATCCCACCATGACTGGGCCCGCATCCCACCATGACTGGGCCCTCATCCCACCATGACTGGGCCCTCATGCCACCATGACTGGGCCCTCATGCCACCATGACTGGGCCCTAATGCCACCATGACTGGGCCCTCATCCCTCCATGCCCCATCACCTATCCCACCTTGACTCACCATTGAGTCCCCCATCCAACCATGACTGAACCCCCATCCAACCATGACTGAGTCCCCATCCCGATATGACTAATCACCTATCCCACCATGACTCACCATTAAGCCTCCCATCCCACCATGACTGAGCCCTTATCTCACCACGATTGAGCCCTCATTCCACCGGGACTGAGCCCTCATTCCACCGGGACTGAGCCCTCATTCCACCGGGACTGGGCCCTCATCCTACCATGACTGAGCCCTCATCCTACCATGACTGAACCCTCATCCCACCATGACTAGGCCTTCATTCCAACATGACTGAGCCCTCATCCCACCATGACTGAGCCCTCATCCCACCATAACTAGGCCTTCATTCCACCATGACTGGTCCGTCATCCCACCATGACTGGGCCCTCATCCCACCATGACTGGGCCCTCATGCCACCATGATTGGGCCCTCATGCCACCATGACTGGGCCCTCATCCCTCCATGCCCCCATCCCGCTATGACTAATCACCTATCCCAACATGACTCACCATTGAGCCTCCCATCCCACCATGACTGAGCCCTTATCTCACCATGATTGAGCCCTCATTCTACCGGGAATGAGCCCTCATTCCACCGGGACTGGGCCTTCATTCCACTGGGACTGAGCCCTCATCCTACCATGACTGAGCCCTCATCCTACCATGACTGAGCCCTCATCCTACCATGACTGAACCCTCATCCTACCATGACTGAACCCTCATCCTACCATGACTAGGCCTTCATTCCAACATGACTGAGCCCTCATCCCACCATGACTAGGCCTTCATTCCACCATGACTGGTCCCTCATCCCACCATGACTGGTCCCTCATCCCACCATGACTGGTCCCTCAACCCACCATGACTGAGCCCTCATCCCACCATGACTGGGCCCTCATCCTACCATAACTGAGCCCTCATCCCACCATGACTGAGCCCTCATCCTACCATGACTGAGCCCTCATCCTACCATGACTGAGCCCTCATCCTACCATGACTGAGCCCTCATCCTACCATGACTGAGCCCTCATCCTACCATGACTGAGCCCTCATCCTACCATGACTGAGCCCTCATCCTACCATGACTGAGCCCTCATCCTACCATGACTGAGCCCTCATCCTACCATGACTGAGCCCTCATCCCACCATGACTAGGCCTTCATTCCAACATGACTGAGCCCTCATCCCACCATGACTGGGCCCTCATCCCACCATGACTGGGCCCTCATCCCACCATGACTGGGCCCTCATCCTACCATGACTGGGCCCTCATCCCACCATGACTGGGCCCTCATCCCACCATGACTGGGCCCTCATCCCACCATGACTGGGCCCTCATTCCACCATGACTGGGCCCTCATGCCACCATGACTGGGCCCTCATGCCACCATGACTGGGCCCTCATCCCTCTATGCCCCCATCCCGCTATGACTAATCACCTATCCCACCTTGACTCACCATTGAGTCCTTATCCCACCATGACTGAGCCCTCATCCTACCATGACTGAGCCCTCATCCTACCATGACTGAGCCCTCATCCCACCATGACTGAGCCCTCATCCCACCATGACTGAGCCCTCATCCCACCATGACTGAGCCCTCATCCCACCATGACTGAGCCCTCATCCCACCATGACTGAGCCCTCATCCTACCATGACTGAACCCTCATCCTACCATGACTGAACCCTCATCCCACCATGACTACGCCTTCATTCCATCATGACTGAGCCCTCATCCCACCATGACTAGGCCTTCTTTCCAACATGACTGAGCCCTTATCCCAACATGACTCAGCCCTCATCCCACCATGGCTGAGCCCTCAACCCACCATGACTGGTCCCTCATCCCACCATGCCTGGTCCCTCATCCCACCATGCCTGGTTCCTCATCCCACCATGACTGGTTCCTCATCCTACCATGACTGAGCCCTCATCCCACCATGACTGAGCCCTCATCCCACAATGACTGGGCCCTCATCCTACCATGACTGAGCCCTCATCCCACCATGACTGAGCCCTCATCCCACCATGACTGAGCCCTCATCCCACCATGACTGAGCCCTCATCCCACCATGACTGAGCCCTCATCCCACCATGCCTGGTCCCTCATCCCACAATGACTGGTTCCTCATCCTACCATGACTGAGCCCTCATCCTACCATGACTGAGCCCTCATCCTACCATGACTGAGCCCTCATCCTACCATGACTGAGCCCTCATCCTACCATGACTGAGCCCTCATCCTACCATGACTGAGCCCTCATCCCACCATGACTGAACCCTCATGTCACCATGACTGAGCCTTCATTCCAACATGACTGAGCCTTCATTCCAACATGACTGAGCCTTCATTCCAACATGACTGAGCCTTCATTCCAACATGACTGAGCCTTCATCCCACCATGATTGAGCCCCCATCCCACCATGACTGAGCCCTCATTCCAACATGACGGAGCCTTCATTCCAACATGACTGAGCCATCATTCCAACATGACTGAGCCATCATTCCAACATGACTGAGCCTTTATTTCAACATGACTGAGCCTGCATTCCAACATGACTGAGCATTCATTCCAACATGACTGAGCCCTCATCCCACCATGACTGAGCCCCCATTCCAACATGTCTGAGCCCTCATCCCACCATGACTGAGCCCCCATCCCACCAAGACTGAGCCCTTATGTCACCATGACTGAACCTTCATTCCAACATGACTGAGCCTGCATTCCAACATGACTGAGCCTTCATTCCAACATGACTGAGCCCCCATCCCACCATGACTGAGCCCTCATCCCACCATGACTGAGCCCTCATCCCACCACGACTGAGCCCTCATCCCACCATGTCTGGGCCTTCATTTCAACATGATTGGGCCCTCATCCCACCATGACTGAGCCCTCATCCCACCATGACTGAGCCCTCATCCCACCATGACTGAGCCCTCATCCCACCATGACTGAGCCCTCAACCCACCATGACTGAGCCCTCATCCCACCATGACTGGGCCCTCATCCTACCATAACTGAGCCCTCATCCCAGCTCCAGGACTCCCATCCCGCTTCGACTAATCACCTATGCCACCATAACTCACCATTGAGCCCCCCAACCCACCATGTTGAGCCCTTATCTCACCACGACTGAGCCCTCTTCCCACCACGACTGAGCCCTCTTCTCACCATGACTGAGCCCTCATCCCACCATGACTGAGCCCTCATCCCACCATGACTGGGCCCTCATCCCACCATGACTGGGCCTTCATTCCAACATGACTGAGCCCTCAACCCACCATGACTGAGCCCTTATCCCACCATGACTGGGCCCTCATCCTACCATGACTGAGCCCTCATCCTACCATAGTATCATAGTATCATAGTATATAAGGCTGGAAGGAGACGCAAGTCCATCAAGTCCAACCTTCAAGAATTAAATAAATGTTTTATCCCCATAAGCCGTGATATTTTTTCTCTCCAGAAAGTCATCCAGGCCTCTCTTGAACACGTACATAGAGTCCACCATAACAACCTCCTGCGGTAGAGAGTTCCACAGTCTCACTGCTCTTACAGTAAAGAACCTTTGTCTATGGTGATGGTAGAACCTCCTCTCCTCTAGGCGCAGAGGATGCCCCCTTGTCCTGGTCACAGGCCTAGGTATAAAAAGATCTTTGGAGAGATCCTTGTACTGTCCGTTCAGGTATTTGTACATTGTAATGAGGTCTCCCCTCAGTCGTCTTTTTTCTAAACTGAATAATCCCAAATTTTGTAATCTGTCATTGTATTCTAGTCCCCCCATTCCCCTTATAATCCTGGTTGCTCTCCTCTGCACCCGTTCCAGCTCTACTATATCCTTTTTATACACTGGTGCCCAAAACTGTACACAATATTCCATGTGTGGTCTGACCAGGGATTTGTATAAGGGCAGAACTATGTCTTTATCATGAGAATCTATTCCTCTCTTGATACATCCCATTATTTTATTTGCTTTAGCAGCAGCCGCCTGGCTCTGGTCACTAAAATTAAGTTTACCATCCACCAATACGCCCAAGTCCTTTTCAGCTTTAGTTTTACTAAGTAATTGACCGTTTAGAACATAATTATACTTTTTGTTTCCATGGCCCAAGTGCATAACTTTACATTTATCTACATTAAACCTCATCAACCATTTCTCTGCCCATCCCTCAAGCTTCCACAAATCCCTCTGTAATGCTAAACTATCGACCTCAGTATTTATTACTTTACACAGCTTAGTATCATCTGCAAATATTGAAACTTGACTGTGTAAACCCACTACAAGGTCATTAATAAAAATATTAAAAAGAAGTGGCCCCAATACTGACCCCTATGGCACTCCACTGGTAACATCAACCCAATCTGAGAATGTGCCATTAATGACCACCCTCTGTTTTCTATCACTAAGCCAATTACTTACCCAGATACACAGATTTTCTCCTATTCCCAGCAGTCTCATTTTATATACCAACCTATTATGTGGCACGGTGTCAAATGCCTTTGAAAAGTCCAGATATACAACATCCACAGCGTCCCCCAGATCCAGTCTTGAACTTACCACCTCGTAGAAACCAATCAGATTAGTCTGACAGGACCGATCTCTCATAAACCCATGCTGACGCTGGGTTATAAGGTTGTGCACAGTGAGATACTCCAGGATAGCATCTCTAATAAACCCCTCAAATATTTTCCCCACCACAGCAGTTAGACTTACGGGTCTGTAGTTTCCAGGATCGCTATTTGATCCTTTTTTGTATATTGGTACCACATTTGCTATGCGCCATTCCTGTGGAACATAACCAGTCCTCAGTGAATCTTCAAATATTAAAAATAACGGTCTGTCTATCACCGTACATAATTCATGCAGAACCCGGGGGTGTATGCCATCTGGCCCAGGTGATTTATCTATCTTAGTGGTTGCGAGGCGGCGCCGTACCTCTTCCTGGGTTAAACTGTTGACATTCCAGAAAGAATTTACATTATTCCTCATTGTGTCTTCCACCAGGGGATTTTCCTGGGTAAAGACAGTTGAGAAGGCGACATTCAGTAGATTGGCCCTTTCCTCATCTCCTTCCACCATGACCCCCATGTTATTTCTAAGGGGACCCACACTCTCTGTTTTTAGTTTCTTATCATTTATATACTTGAAAAATAATTTGGGATTATTTTTGCTCTCCCTGGCAATATTTCTTTCAGTCTCTATTTTTGCGGCCTTTATCTGTTTTTTACAGGATTTATTTTTCTCTCTAAAATCCTGTAATGCCTCATCGCTACCTTCACGTTTTAGCACCTTAAACGCTTTATCTTTCTCGCTTATTGCTTTCCTTACAAGACTAGTTAGCCACATAGGGTTTTTCTTGTTCCTTTTATGCTTTTTCCCATAAGGTATGTGTTTCTCACAGGACTTTTTCAGAATATATGAGAAAAAGTCCCATTTTTGGGGGGGGGGGCTTTTGTCTTTGAGAGCATTATCCCAGTCTATGCCTTTTAGGTCTTCCCTTAGTTGATGAAAATTTGCCCTCCTGAAGTTTAGAGTGTTGGTTGCCCCTTCACTAACGTGCTTAGTAAAGTGTAATACAAAATCAATGATATTATGATCACTATTCCCCAGGTTCCCCCCAACCTGTAGTTTTGATACCCTATCAGGTCTGTTGGTAAGGATAAGGTCCAGCAGTGCCCCCCCTCTTGTTGGCTCCAGGACTAGTTGTGACAGGTAATTGTCTTTTGTTGTTGACAAGAACCTGCTACCTTTGAAGGACCTGCAGGTTTCTGCCCCCCAGTCAATATCTGGGTAATTGAAGTCCCCCATGATAAGTACTTCACCATGCTTTGAAGCCGCATCCATTTCACTTATCAGCATTTCCTCCGCTGCCTCCATTATATTTGGAGCCTTATAACAAACCCCTAGTAATATTTTATTTTTATTTTTCCCTCTTATCTCCACCCATAGGGACTCCACATTTGCGTTACTGATGTCATCTCGCAAGACGGGCTTGAGGCAAGAATTCACATATAAACAAACCCCTCCCCCTTTTTTATTTATACGATCCTTTCTAAAAAGACTATAACCATCTATAGTAACAGCCCAGTCATAGCTACTGTCCAGCCATGTCTCGCTGATACCCACTATATCATATTTCCGTTCCAACATCAAGAGTTCCAGTTCCTCCATTTTGTTTGTGAGGCTTCTGGCATTTGTGTACATACACTTTATATGGTTTTCCCTGTCCGTATTCCTTTTGTCCTTATTCCCCAATCTCATTCCAGCCCCCCTTCCTCCCCCATGGACTATGGCTCTTCCCAGCTCTCTATGTACACCGTCTATTTGCCCTGCACATCCTACCATGACTGAGACCTCATCCTACCATAACTGAGCCCTCATCCTACCATGACTGAGCCCTCATCCTACCATGACTGAGCCCTCATCCTACCATGACTGAACCCTCATCCCACCATGACTAGGCCTTCATTCCAACATGACTGAGCCCTCATCCCACCATGACTAGGCCTTCATTCCACCATGACTGGTCCCTCATCCTACCATGACTGAGCCCTCAACCCACCATGACTGAGCCCTCATCCCACCATGACTGGGCCCTCATCCTACCATAACTAAGCCCTCATCGCACCATGACTGAGCCCTCATCCTACCATGACTGAGCCCTCATCCTACCATGACTGAGCCCTCATCCTACCATGACTGAGCCCTCATCCTACCATGACTGAGCCCTCATCCTACCATGACTGAGCCCTCATCCTACCATGACTGAGCCCTCATCCTACCATGACTGAGCCCTCATCCTACCATGACTGAGCCCTCATCCCACCATGACTGAGCACTCATCCTACCATGACTGAGCACTCATCCTACCATGACTGAGCCCTCATCCTACCATGACTGAACCCTCATCCCACCATGACTAGGCCTTCATTCCAACATGACTGAGCCCTCATCCCACCATGACTAGGCCTTCATTCCAACATGACTGAGCCCTCATCCCACCATGACTAGGCCTTCATTCCACCATGACTGGTCCCTCATCCCACCATGACTGGTCCCTCATCCTACCATGACTGGTCCCTCATCCTACCATGACTGAGCCCTCAACCCACCATGACTGAGCCCTCATCCCACCATGACTGGGCCCTCATCCTACCATAACTGAGCCCTCATCCCACAATGACTGAGCCCTCATCCTACCATGACTGAGCCCTCATCCTACCATGACTGAGCCCTCATCCTACCATGACTGAGCCCTCATCCTACCATGACTGAGCCCTCATCCTACCATGACTGAGCCCTCATCCCACCATGACTGAGCCCTCATCCCACCATGACTGAGCCCTCATCGCACCATGACTGTGCCTTCATTCCATCATGACTGAGCCCTCATCCCACCATGACAGGGCCCTTATCCCACCATGACAGGGCCCTTATCCCACCATGACTGGGCCCTCATCCCACCATGACTTGGCCCTCATCCCACCATGACTGGGCCCTCATCCCACCATGTCTGGGCCCTCATTCCACCATGACTGGGCTCTCATGCCACCATGACTGGGCCCTCATCCCTCCATGCCCCCATCCTGCTATGACTAATCACCTATCCCACCTTGACTCACCATTGAGTCCTTATCCCACCATGACTGAGCCCTCATGCCACCATGACTGAGCCTTCATTCCAACATGACTGAGCCCTCATCCCACCATGACTGAGCCCCCATCCCACCATGACTGAGCCCTCATGTCACCATGACTGAGCCTTCATTCCAACATGACTGAGCCCTCATCCCACCATGACTGAGCCCCCATCCTACCATGACTGAGCCCTCATGTCACCATGACTGAGCCTTCATTCCAACATAACTGAGCCCTCATCCCACCATGACTGAGCCCTCATCCTACCATGACTGAACCCTCATCCCACCATGACTAGGCCTTCATTCCAACATGACTGAGCCCTCATCCCACCATGACTAGTCCTTCTTTCCAACATGACTGAGCCCTTATCCCACCATGACTCAGCCCTCATCCCACCATGGCTGAGCCCTCAACCCACCATGACTGGTCCCTCATCCCACCATGCCTGGTAACTCATCCCACCATGCCTGGTCCCTCATCCCACCATGCCTGGTCCCTAATCCCACCATGACTGGTTCCTCATCCTACCATGACTGAGCCCTCATCCTACCATGACTGAGCCCTCATCCTACCATGACTGAGCCCTCATCCTACCATGACTGAGCCCTCATCCTACCATGACTGAGCCCTCATCCCACCATGACCGAGCCCTCATCCCACCATGAATGAGCCCTCATCCCACCATGACTGAACCCTCATGTCACCATGACTGAGCCTTCATTCCAACATGACTGAGCCTTCATTCCAACATGACTGAGCCTTCATTCCAACATGACTGAGCCTTCATTCCAACATGACTGAGCCTTCATTCCAACATGACTGAGCCTTCATTCCAACATGACTGAGCCTTCATTCCAACATGACTGAGCCCTCATCCCACCATGACTGAGCCCCCATCGCACCATGACTGAACCCTCATTCCAACATGACTGAGCCTTCATTCCAACATGACTGAGCCTTCATTCCAACATGACTGAGCCTTCATTCCAACATGACTGAGCCCTCATCCCACCATGACTGGGCCCTCATCCCACCATGACTGGGCCCTCATCCCACCATGACTGGGCCCTCATGCCACCATGACTGAACCCTCATGCCACCATGACTGAGCCCTCATCCCACCATGACTGGGCCCTCATCCTACCATAACTGAGCCCTCATCCCAGCTCCAGGACTCCCTAACCGCTTCGACTAATCACCAATGCCACCATAACTCACCATTGAGCCCCCCATCCCACCATGTTGAGCCCTTATCTCACCACGACTGAGCCCTCTTCCCACCACGACTGAGCCCTCTTCCCACCACTACTAAGCCCTCATCCCACCATGACTGGGCCCTCATCCCACCATGACTGGGCCTTCATTCCAACATGACTGAGCCCTCAACCCACCATGACTGAGCCCTCATCCCACCATGACTGGGCCCTCATCCCACCATGACTGAGCCCTCATCCTACCATGACTGAGCCCTCATCCCACCATGACTGAGCCCTCATCCCACCATGACTGAGCCCTCATCCTACCAAGACTGAGCCCTCATCCTACCATGACTGAGCCCTCATCCTACCATGACTGAGCCCTCATCCTACCATGACTGAGCGCTCATCCTACCATGACTGAGCGCTCATCCTACCATGACTGAGCCCTCATCCTACCATGACTGAGCCCTCATCCTACCATGAATGAGCCCTCATCCTACCATGACTGAGCCCTCATCCTACCATGACTGAACCCTCATCCCTCTATGACTAGGTCTTCATTCCAACATGACTGAGCCCTCATCCCACCATGACTGGTCCCTCATCCTACCATAACTGAGCCCTCATCCTACCATAACTGAGCCCTCATCCTACCATAACTGAGCCCTCATCCTACCATGACTGAGCCCTCATCCTACCATGACTGAGCCCTCATCCTACCATGACTGAGCCCTCATCCCACCATGACTGAGCCCTCATCCCACCATGACTGAGCCCTCATCCCACCATGACAGAGCCCCCATCCCACCATGACTGAGCCCCCATCCCACCATGACTGAGCCCCCATCCCACCATGACTGAGCCCCCATCCCACCATGACTGAGCCCCCATCCCACCATGACTGAGCCCCCATCCCACCATGACTGAGCCTTCATTCCAACATGACTGAGCCCTCATCCCACCATGACTGAGCCCTCATCCTACCACGACTGAGCCCTCATCCTACTGCGACTGAGCACTCATCCCACCACGACTGAGCCCTCATCCCACCACGACTGAGACCTCATCCCACCACGACTGGGCCTTCATTCCAACATGACTGAGCCTTCATTCCAACATGACTGAGCCTTCATTCCAACATGACTGAGCCCTCATCCCACCATGACTGAGCCCCCATCCCACCATGACTGAACCCTCATTCCAACATGACTGAGCCTTCATTCCAACATGACTGAGCCTTCATTCCAACATGACTGAGCCCTCATCCCACCATGACTGGGCCCTCATCCCACCATGACTGGGCCCTCATCCCACCATGACTGGGCCCTCATCCCACCATGACTGGGCCCTCATCCCACCATGACTGGGCCCTCATGCCACCATGACTGGGCCCTCATGCCACCATGACTGGGCCCTCATGCCACCATGACTGGGCCCTCATGCCACCATGACTGAGCCCTCATCCCACCATGACTGGGCCCTCATCCCACCATGACTGAGCCCTCATCCTACCATGACTGAGCCCTCATCCCACCATGACTGAGCCCTCATCCCACCATGACTGAGCCCTCATCCTACCAAGACTGAGCCCTCATCCTACCATGACTGAGCCCTCATCCTACCATGACTGAGCCCTCATCCTACCATGACTGAGCGCTCATCCTACCACGACTGAGCCCTCATCCTACCATGACTGAGCCCTCATCCTACCATGAATGAGCCCTCATCTTACCATGACTGAGCCCTCATCCTACCATGACTGAACCCTCATCCCACCATGACTAGGTCTTCATTCCAACATGACTGAGCCCTCATCCCACCATGACTGGTCCCTCATCCTACCATAACTGAGCCCTCATCCTACCATAACTGAGCCCTCATCCTACCATAACTGAGCCCTCATCCTACCATGACTGAGCCCTCATCCTACCATGACTGAGCCCTCATCCTACCATGACTGAGCCCTCATCCCACCATGACTGAGCCCTCATCCCACCATGACTGAGCCCTCATCCCACCATGACTGAGCCCCCATCCCACCATGACTGAGCCCCCATCCCACCATGACTGAGCCCCCATCCCACCATGACTGAGCCCCCATCCCACCATGACTGAGCCCCCATCCCACCATGACTGAGCCTTCATTCCAACATGACTGAGCCTTCATTCCAACATGACTGAGCCCTCATCCCACCATGACTGAGCCCCCATCCCACCATGACTGAACCCTCATTCCAACATGACTGAGCCTTCATTCCAACATGACTGAGCCTTCATTCCAACATGACTGAGCCCTCATCCCACCATGACTGGGCCCTCATCCCACCATGACTGGGCCCTCATCCCACCATGACTGGGCCCTCATCCCACCATGACTGGGCCCTCATCCCACCATGACTGGGCCCTCATCCCACCATGACTGGGCCCTCATGCCACCATGACTGGGCCCTCATGCCACCATGACTGGGCCCTCATGCCACCATGACTGAGCCCTCATCCCACCATGACTGGGCCCTCATCCTACCATAACTTAGCCCTCATCCCAGCTCCAGGACTCCCTTCCCGCTTCGACTAATCACCTATGCCACCATAACTCACCATTGAGCCCCCCATCCCACCATGTTGAGCCCTTATCTCACCACGACTGAGCCCTCTTCCCATTACGACTGAGCCCTCTTCCCACCATGACTGAGCCCTCATCCCACCATGACTGAGCCCTCATCCCACCATGACTGGGCCCTCATCCCACCATGACTGGGCCTTCATTCCAACATGACTGAGCCCTCAACCCACCATGACTGAGCCCTCATCCCACCATGACTGAGCCCTCATCCCACCATGACTGAGCCCTCATCCCACCATGACTGAGCCCTCATCCTACCATGACTAAGCCCTCATCCTACCATGACTGAGCCCTCATCCTACCATGACTGAGCCCTCATCCTACCATGACTGAGCCCTCATCCTACCATGACTGAGCCCTCATCCTACCATGACTGAGCCCTCATCCTACCATGACTGAGCGCTCATCCTACCATGACTGAGCCCTCATCCTACCATGACTGAGCCCTCATCCTACCATGACTGAGCCCTCATCCTACCATGACTGAGCCCTCATCCTACCATGACTGAGCCCTCATCCCACCATGACTGAGCCCTCATCCCACCATGACTGAGCCCTCATCCCACCATGGCTGAGCCCTCATCCTACCATGACTGAGCCCTCATCCTACCATGACTGAGCCCTCATCCTACCATGACTGAACCCTCATCCCACCATGACTAGGCCTTCATTCCAACATGACTGCGCCCTCATCCCACCATGACTAGGCCTTCATTCCACCATGACTGGTCCCTCATCCCACCATGACTGGTCCCTCATCCTACCATGACTGGTCCCTCATCCTACCATGACTGAGCCCTTAACCCACCATGACTGAGCCCTCATCCCACCATGACTGGGCCCTCATCCTACCATAACTGAGCCCTCATCCCACAATGACTGAGCCCTCATCCTACCATGACTGAGCCCTCATCCTACCATGACTGAGCCCTCATCCTACCATGACTGAGCCCTCATCCTACCATGACTGAGCCCTCATCCTACCATGACTGAGCCCTCATCCCACCATGACTGAGCCCTCATCCCACCATGACTGAGCCCTCATCGCACCATGACTGTGCCTTCATTCCATCATGACTGAGCCCTCATCCCACCATGACAGGGCCCTTATCCCACCATGACAGGGCCCTTATCCCACCATGACTGGGCCCTCATCCCACCATGACTTGGCCCTCATCCCACCATGACTTGGCCCTCATCCCACCATGACTGGGCCCTCATCCCACCATGTCTAGGCCCTCATGCCACCATGACTGGGCTCTCATGCCACCATGACTGGGCCCTCATCCCTCCATGCCCCCATCCTGCTATGACTAATCACCTATCCCACCTTGACTCACCATTGAGTCCTTATCCCACCATGACTGAGCCCTCATGCCACCATGACTGAGCCTTCATTCCACCATGACTGAGCCCTCATCCCACCATGACTGAGCCCCCATCCCACCATGACTGAGCCCTCATGTCACCATGACTGAGCCTTCATTCCAACATGACTGAGCCCTCATCCCACCATGACTGAGCCCCCATCCTACCATGACTGAGCCCTCATGTCACCATGACTGAGCCTTTATTCCAACATAACTGAGCCCTCATCCCACCATGACTGAGCCCTCATCCTACCATGACTGAACCCTCATCCCACCATGACTAGGCCTTCATTCCAACATGACTGAGCCCTCATCCCACCATGACTAGTCCTTCTTTCCAACATGACTGAGCCCTTATCCCACCATGACTCAGCCCTCATCCCACCATGGCTGAGCCCTCAACCCACCATGACTGGTCCCTCATCCCACCATGCCTGGTCCCTCATCCCACCATGCCTGAACCCTCATGCCACCATGACTGAGCCCTCATCCCACCATGACTGGGCCCTCATCCTACCATAACTGAGCCCTCATCCCAGCTCCAGGACTCCCTTACCGCTTTGACTAATCACCAATGCCACCATAACTCACCATTGAGCCCCCCATCCCACCATGTTGAGCCCTTATCTCACCACGACTGAGCCCTCTTCCCATTACGACTGAGCCCTCTTCCCACCATGACTGAGCCCTCATCCCACCATGACTGAGCCCTCATCCCACCATGACTGGGCCCTCATCCCACCATGACTGGGCCTTCATTCCAACATGACTGAGCCCTCAACCCACCATGACTGAGCCCTCATCCCACCATGACTAAGCCCTCATCCCACCATGACTGAGCCCTCATCCCACCATGACTGAGCCCTCATCCTACCATGACTGAGCCCTCATCCTACCATGACTGAGCCCTCATCCTACCATGACTGAGCCCTCATCCTACCATGACTGAGCCCTCATCCTACCATGACTGAGCCCTCATCCTACCATGACTGAGCGCTCATCCTACCATGACTGAGCCCTCATCCCACCATGACTGAGCCCTCATCCCACCATGACTGAGCCCTCATCCCACCATGACTGAGCCCTCATCCTACCATGACAGAGCCCTCATCCTACCATGACTGAGCCCTCATCCTACCATGACTTAGCCCTCATCCTACCATGACTGAGCCCTCATCCTACCATGACTGAGCCCTCATCCTACCATGACTGAGCCCTCATCTAACCATGACTGAGCCCTCATCCTACCATGACTGAGCCCTCATCCCACCATGACTGAGCCCTCATCCCACCATGACTGAGCCCTCATCCCACCATGGCTGAGCCCTCATCCTACCATGACTGAGCCCTCATCCTACCATGACTGAGCCCTCATCCTACCATGACTGAACCCTCATCCCACCATGACTAGGCCTTCATTCCAACATGACTGAGCCCTCATCCCACCATGACTAGGCCTTCATTCCACCATGACTGGTCCCTCATCCAACCATGACTGGTCCCTCATCCTACCATGACTGGTCCCTCATCCTACCATGACTGAGCCCTCAACC
This sequence comes from Engystomops pustulosus, assembly GCF_040894005.1. NCBI lineage: Eukaryota > Metazoa > Chordata > Amphibia > Anura > Leptodactylidae > Engystomops > Engystomops pustulosus. The sequence continues at coordinate 97,587 of NW_027285148.1, forward strand.
CACCATGACTGAGCCCTCATCCCACCATGACTGGGCCCTCATCCTACCATAACTGAGCCCTCATCCCACAATGACTGAGCCCTCATCCTACCATGACTGAGCCCTCATCCTACCATGACTGAGCCCTCATCCTACCATGACTGAGCCCTCATCCTACCATGACTGAGCCCTCATCCTACCATGACTGAGCCCTCATCCCACCATGACTGAGCCCTCATCCCACCATGACTGAGCCCTCATCGCACCATGACTGTGCCTTCATTCCATCATGACTGAGCCCTCATCCCACCATGACAGGGCCCTTATCCCACCATGACAGGGCCCTTATCCCACCATGACTGGGCCCTCATCCCACCATGACTGGGCCCTCATCCCACCATGACTGAGCCCTCATCCCACCATGACTGAGCCCTCATCCCACCATGACTGAGCCCTCATCCTACCAAGACTGAGCCCTCATCCTACCATGACTGAGCCCTCATCCTACCATGACTGAGCCCTCATCCTACCATGACTGAGCGCTCATCCTACCACGACTGAGCCCTCATCCTACCATGACTGAGCCCTCATCCTACCATGAATGAGCCCTCATCTTACCATGACTGAGCCCTCATCCTACCATGACTGAACCCTCATCCCACCATGACTAGGTCTTCATTCCAACATGACTGAGCCCTCATCCCACCATGACTGGTCCCTCATCCTACCATAACTGAGCCCTCATCCTACCATAACTGAGCCCTCATCCTACCATAACTGAGCCCTCATCCTACCATGACTGAGCCCTCATCCTACCATGACTGAGCCCTCATCCTACCATGACTGAGCCCTCATCCCACCATGACTGAGCCCTCATCCCACCATGACTGAGCCCTCATCCCACCATGACTGAGCCCCCATCCCACCATGACTGAGCCCCCATCCCACCATGACTGAGCCCCCATCCCACCATGACTGAGCCCCCATCCCACCATGACTGAGCCCCCATCCCACCATGACTGAGCCTTCATTCCAACATGACTGAGCCTTCATTCCAACATGACTGAGCCCTCATCCCACCATGACTGAGCCCCCATCCCACCATGACTGAACCCTCATTCCAACATGACTGAGCCTTCATTCCAACATGACTGAGCCTTCATTCCAACATGACTGAGCCCTCATCCCACCATGACTGGGCCCTCATCCCACCATGACTGGGCCCTCATCCCACCATGACTGGGCCCTCATCCCACCATGACTGGGCCCTCATCCCACCATGACTGGGCCCTCATCCCACCATGACTGGGCCCTCATGCCACCATGACTGGGCCCTCATGCCACCATGACTGGGCCCTCATGCCACCATGACTGAGCCCTCATCCCACCATGACTGGGCCCTCATCCTACCATAACTTAGCCCTCATCCCAGCTCCAGGACTCCCTTCCCGCTTCGACTAATCACCTATGCCACCATAACTCACCATTGAGCCCCCCATCCCACCATGTTGAGCCCTTATCTCACCACGACTGAGCCCTCTTCCCATTACGACTGAGCCCTCTTCCCACCATGACTGAGCCCTCATCCCACCATGACTGAGCCCTCATCCCACCATGACTGGGCCCTCATCCCACCATGACTGGGCCTTCATTCCAACATGACTGAGCCCTCAACCCACCATGACTGAGCCCTCATCCCACCATGACTGAGCCCTCATCCCACCATGACTGAGCCCTCATCCCACCATGACTGAGCCCTCATCCTACCATGACTAAGCCCTCATCCTACCATGACTGAGCCCTCATCCTACCATGACTGAGCCCTCATCCTACCATGACTGAGCCCTCATCCTACCATGACTGAGCCCTCATCCTACCATGACTGAGCCCTCATCCTACCATGACTGAGCCCTCATCCTACCATGACTGAGCCCTCATCCTACCATGACTGAGCCCTCATCCTACCATGACTGAGCCCTCATCCTACCATGACTGAGCCCTCATCCTACCATGACTGAGCCCTCATCCTACCATGACTGAGCCCTCATCCCACCATGACTGAGCCCTCATCCCACCATGACTGAGCCCTCATCCCACCATGGCTGAGCCCTCATCCTACCATGACTGAGCCCTCATCCTACCATGACTGAGCCCTCATCCTACCATGACTGAACCCTCATCCCACCATGACTAGGCCTTCATTCCAACATGACTGCGCCCTCATCCCACCATGACTAGGCCTTCATTCCACCATGACTGGTCCCTCATCCCACCATGACTGGTCCCTCATCCTACCATGACTGGTCCCTCATCCTACCATGACTGAGCCCTCAACCCACCATGACTGAGCCCTCATCCCACCATGACTGGGCCCTCATCCTACCATAACTGAGCCCTCATCCCACAATGACTGAGCCCTCATCCTACCATGACTGAGCCCTCATCCTACCATGACTGAGCCCTCATCCTACCATGACTGAGCCCTCATCCTACCATGACTGAGCCCTCATCCCACCATGACTGAGCCCTCATCCCACCATGACTGAGCCCTCATCGCACCATGACTGTGCCTTCATTCCATCATGACTGAGCCCTCATCCCACCATGACAGGGCCCTTATCCCACCATGACAGGGCCCTTATCCCACCATGACTGGGCCCTCATCCCACCATGACTTGGCCCTCATCCCACCATGACTTGGCCCTCATCCCACCATGACTGGGCCCTCATCCCACCATGTCTGGGCCCTCATGCCACCATGACTGGGCTCTCATGCCACCATGACTGGGCCCTCATCCCTCCATGCCCCCATCCTGCTATGACTAATCACCTATCCCACCTTGACTCACCATTGAGTCCTTATCCCACCATGACTGAGCCCTCATGCCACCATGACTGAGCCTTCATTCCACCATGACTGAGCCCTCATCCCACCATGACTGAGCCCCCATCCCACCATGACTGAGCCCTCATGTCACCATGACTGAGCCTTCATTCCAACATGACTGAGCCCTCATCCCACCATGACTGAGCCCCCATCCTACCATGACTGAGCCCTCATGTCACCATGACTGAGCCTTTATTCCAACATAACTGAGCCCTCATCCCACCATGACTGAGCCCTCATCCTACCATGACTGAACCCTCATCCCACCATGACTAGGCCTTCATTCCAACATGACTGAGCCCTCATCCCACCATGACTAGTCCTTCTTTCCAACATGACTGAGCCCTTATCCCACCATGACTCAGCCCTCATCCCACCATGGCTGAGCCCTCAACCCACCATGACTGGTCCCTCATCCCACCATGCCTGGTCCCTCATCCCACCATGCCTGAACCCTCATGCCACCATGACTGAGCCCTCATCCCACCATGACTGGGCCCTCATCCTACCATAACTGAGCCCTCATCCCAGCTCCAGGACTCCCTTACCGCTTTGACTAATCACCAATGCCACCATAACTCACCATTGAGCCCCCCATCCCACCATGTTGAGCCCTTATCTCACCACGACTGAGCCCTCTTCCCATTATGACTGAGCCCTCTTCCCACCATGACTGAGCCCTCATCCCACCATGACTGAGCCCTCATCCCACCATGACTGGGCCCTCATCCCACCATGACTGGGCCTTCATTCCAACATGACTGAGCCCTCAACCCACCATGACTGAGCCCTCATCCCACCATGACTAAGCCCTCATCCCACCATGACTGAGCCCTCATCCCACCATGACTGAGCCCTCATCCTACCATGACTGAGCCCTCATCCTACCATGACTGAGCCCTCATCCTACCATGACTGAGCCCTCATCCTACCATGACTGAGCCCTCATCCTACCATGACTGAGCCCTCATCCTACCATGACTGAGCGCTCATCCTACCATGACTGAGCCCTCATCCTACCATGACTGAGCCCTCATCCTACCATGACTGAGCCCTCATCCTACCATGACTGAGCCCTCATCCTACCATGACTGAGCCCTCATCCCACCATGACTAGGCCTTTATTCCAACATGACTCGGCCCTCATCCCACCATGACTGAGCCCTCATCCCACCATGACTGAGCCCTCATCCCACCATGACTGAGCCCTCATCCCACCATGACTGAGCCCTCATCCCACCATGACTGAGCCCTCATCCCACCATGACTGAGCCCTCATCCTACCATGACAGAGCCCTCATCCTACCATGACTGAGCCCTCATCCTACCATGACTTAGCCCTCATCCTACCATGACTGAGCCCTCATCCTACCATGACTGAGCCCTCATCCTACTATGACTGAGCCCTCATCTAACCATGACTGAGCCCTCATCCTACCATGACTGAGCCCTCATCCCACCATGACTGAGCCCTCATCCCACCATGACTGAGCCCTCATCCCACCATGGCTGAGCCCTCATCCTACCATGACTGAGCCCTCATCCTACCATGACTGAGCCCTCATCCTACCATGACTGAACCCTCATCCCACCATGACTAGGCCTTCATTCCAACATGACTGAGCCCTCATCCCACCATGACTAGGCCTTCATTCCACCATGACTGGTCCCTCATCCAACCATGACTGGTCCCTCATCCTACCATGACTGGTCCCTCATCCTACCATGACTGAGCCCTCAACCCACCATGACTGAGCCCTCATCCCACCATGACTGGGCCCTCATCCTACCATAACTGAGCCCTCATCCCACAATGACTGAGCCCTCATCCTACCATGACTGAGCCCTCATCCTACCATGACTGAGCCCTCATCCTACCATGACTGAGCCCTCATCCTACCATGACTGAGCCCTCATCCTACCATGACTGAGCCCTCATCCCACCATGACTGAGCCCTCATCCCACCATGACTGAGCCCTCATCGCACCATGACTGTGCCTTCATTCCATCATGACTGAGCCCTCATCCCACCATGACAGGGCCCTTATCCCACCATGACAGGGCCCTTATCCCACCATGACTGGGCCCTCATCCCACCATGACTTGGCCCTCATCCCACCATGACTTGGCCCTCATCCCACCATGACTTGGCCCTCATCCCACCATGACTGGGCCCTCATCCCACCATGTCTGGGCCCTCATGCCACCATGACTGGGCTCTCATGCCACCATGACTGGGCCCTCATCCCTCCATGCCCCCATCCTGCTATGACTAATCACCTATCCCACCTTGACTCACCATTGAGTCCTTATCCCACCATGACTGAGCCCTTATGCCACCATGACTGAGCCTTCATTCCACCATGACTGAGCCCTCATCCCACCATGACTGAGCCCCCATCCCACCATGACTGAGCCCTCATGTCACCATGACTGAGCCTTCATTCCAACATGACTGAGCCCTCATCCCACCATGACTGAGCCCCCATCCTACCATGACTGAGCCCTCATGTCACCATGACTGAGCCTTTATTCCAACATAACTGAGCCCTCATTCCACCATGACTGAGCCCTCATCCTACCATGACTGAACCCTCATCCCACCATGACTAGGCCTTCATTCCAACATGACTGAGCCCTCATCCCACCATGACTAGTCCTTCTTTCCAACATGACTGAGCCCTTATCCCACCATGACTCAGCCCTCATCCCACCATGGCTGAGCCCTCAACCCACCATGACTGGTCCCTCATCCCACCATGCCTGGTCCCTCATCCCACCATGCCTGGTCCCTCATCCCACCATGCCTGGTCCCTAATCCCACCATGACTGGTTCCTCATCCTACCATGACTGAGCCCTCATCCTACCATGACTGAGCCCTCATCCTACCATGACTGAGCCCTCATCCTACCATGACTGAGCCCTCATCCTACCATGACTGAGCCCTCATCCTACCATGACTGAGCCCTCATCCCACCATGACTGAGCCCTCATCCCACCATGAATGAGCCCTCATCCCACCATGACTGAACCCTCATGTCACCATGACTGAGCCTTCATTCCAACATGACTGAGCCTTCATTCCAACATGACTGAGCCTTCATTCCAACATGACTGAGCCTTCATTCCAACATGACTGAGCCTTCATTCCAACATGACTGAGCCCTCATCCCACCATGACTGAACCCTCATTCCAACATGACTGAGCCTTCATTCCAACATGACTGAGCCTTCATTCCAACATGACTGAGCCTTCATTCCAACATGACTGAGCCTTCATTCCAACATGACTGAGCCCTCATCCCACCATGACTGGGCCCTCATCCCACCATGACTGGGCCCTCATCCCACCATGACTGGGCCCTCATGCCACCATGACTGAACCCTCATGCCACCATGACTGAGCCCTCATCCCACCATGACTGGGCCCTCATCCTACCATAACTGAGCCCTCATCCCAGCTCCAGGACTCCCTTACCGCTTTGACTAATCACCAATGCCACCATAACTCACCATTGAGCCCCCCATCCCACCATGTTGAGCCCTTATCTCACCACGACTGAGCCCTCTTCCCACCACGACTGAGCCCTCTTCCCACCACGACTGAGCCCTCTTCCCACCACTACTAAGCCCTCATCCCACCATGACTGGGCCCTCATCCCACCATGACTGGGCCTTCATTCCAACATGACTGAGCCCTCAACCCACCATGACTGAGCCCTCATCCCACCATGACTGGGCCCTCATCCCACCATGACTGAGCCCTCATCCTACCATGACTGAGCCCTCATCCCACAATGACTGAGCCCTCATCCTACCATGACTGAGCCCTCATCCTACCATGACTGAGCCCTCATCCTACCATGACTGAGCCCTCATCCTACCATGACTGAGCCCTCATCCTACCATGACTGAGCCCTCATCCTACCATGACTGAGCCCTCATCCCACCATGACTGAGCCCTCATCCCACCATGACTGAGCCCTCATCGCACCATGACTGTGCCTTCATTCCATCATGACTGAGCCCTCATCCCACCATGACAGGGCCCTTATCCCACCATGACAGGGCCCTTATCCCACCATGACTGGGCCCTCATCCCACCATGACTTGGCCCTCATCCCACCATGACTTGGCCCTCATCCCACCATGACTGGGCCCTCATCCCACCATGTCTAGGCCCTCATGCCACCATGACTGGGCTCTCATGCCACCATGACTGGGCCCTCATCCCTCCATGCCCCCATCCTGCTATGACTAATCACCTATCCCACCTTGACTCACCATTGAGTCCTTATCCCACCATGACTGAGCCCTCATGCCACCATGACTGAGCCTTCATTCCACCATGACTGAGCCCTCATCCCACCATGACTGAGCCCCCATCCCACCATGACTGAGCCCTCATGTCACCATGACTGAGCCTTCATTCCAACATGACTGAGCCCTCATCCCACCATGACTGAGCCCCCATCCTACCATGACTGAGCCCTCATGTCACCATGACTGAGCCTTTATTCCAACATAACTGAGCCCTCATCCCACCATGACTGAGCCCTCATCCTACCATGACTGAACCCTCATCCCACCATGACTAGGCCTTCATTCCAACATGACTGAGCCCTCATCCCACCATGACTAGTCCTTCTTTCCAACATGACTGAGCCCTTATCCCACCATGACTCAGCCCTCATCCCACCATGGCTGAGCCCTCAACCCACCATGACTGGTCCCTCATCCCACCATGCCTGGTCCCTCATCCCACCATGCCTGAACCCTCATGCCACCATGACTGAGCCCTCATCCCACCATGACTGGGCCCTCATCCTACCATAACTGAGCCCTCATCCCAGCTCCAGGACTCCCTTACCGCTTTGACTAATCACCAATGCCACCATAACTCACCATTGAGCCCCCCATCCCACCATGTTGAGCCCTTATCTCACCACGACTGAGCCCTCTTCCCATTACGACTGAGCCCTCTTCCCACCATGACTGAGCCCTCATCCCACCATGACTGAGCCCTCATCCCACCATGACTGGGCCCTCATCCCACCATGACTGGGCCTTCATTCCAACATGACTGAGCCCTCAACCCACCATGACTGAGCCCTCATCCCACCATGACTAAGCCCTCATCCCACCATGACTGAGCCCTCATCCCACCATGACTGAGCCCTCATCCTACCATGACTGAGCCCTCATCCTACCATGACTGAGCCCTCATCCTACCATGACTGAGCCCTCATCCTACCATGACTGAGCCCTCATCCTACCATGACTGAGCCCTCATCCTACCATGACTGAGCGCTCATCCTACCATGACTGAGCCCTCATCCCACCATGACTGAGCCCTCATCCCACCATGACTGAGCCCTCATCCCACCATGACTGAGCCCTCATCCTACCATGACAGAGCCCTCATCCTACCATGACTGAGCCCTCATCCTACCATGACTTAGCCCTCATCCTACCATGACTGAGCCCTCATCCTACCATGACTGAGCCCTCATCCTACCATGACTGAGCCCTCATCTAACCATGACTGAGCCCTCATCCTACCATGACTGAGCCCTCATCCCACCATGACTGAGCCCTCATCCCACCATGACTGAGCCCTCATCCCACCATGGCTGAGCCCTCATCCTACCATGACTGAGCCCTCATCCTACCATGACTGAGCCCTCATCCTACCATGACTGAACCCTCATCCCACCATGACTAGGCCTTCATTCCAACATGACTGAGCCCTCATCCCACCATGACTAGGCCTTCATTCCACCATGACTGGTCCCTCATCCAACCATGACTGGTCCCTCATCCTACCATGACTGGTCCCTCATCCTACCATGACTGAGCCCTCAACCCACCATGACTGAGCCCTCATCCCACCATGACTGGGCCCTCATCCTACCATAACTGAGCCCTCATCCCACAATGACTGAGCCCTCATCCTACCATGACTGAGCCCTCATCCTACCATGACTGAGCCCTCATCCTACCATGACTGAGCCCTCATCCTACCATGACTGAGCCCTCATCCTACCATGACTGAGCCCTCATCCCACCATGACTGAGCCCTCATCCCACCATGACTGAGCCCTCATCGCACCATGACTGTGCCTTCATTCCATCATGACTGAGCCCTCATCCCACCATGACAGGGCCCTTATCCCACCATGACAGGGCCCTTATCCCACCATGACTGGGCCCTCATCCCACCATGACTGGGCCCTCATCCCACCATGACTGAGCCCTCATCCCACCATGACTGAGCCCTCATCCCACCATGACTGAGCCCTCATCCTACCAAGACTGAGCCCTCATCCTACCATGACTGAGCCCTCATCCTACCATGACTGAGCCCTCATCCTACCATGACTGAGCGCTCATCCTACCACGACTGAGCCCTCATCCTACCACGACTGAGCCCTCATCCTACCATGAATGAGCCCTCATCTTACCATGACTGAGCCCTCATCCTACCATGACTGAACCCTCATCCCACCATGACTAGGTCTTCATTCCAACATGACTGAGCCCTCATCCCACCATGACTGGTCCCTCATCCTACCATAACTGAGCCCTCATCCTACCATAACTGAGCCCTCATCCTACCATAACTGAGCCCTCATCCTACCATGACTGAGCCCTCATCCTACCATGACTGAGCCCTCATCCTACCATGACTGAGCCCTCATCCCACCATGACTGAGCCCTCATCCCACCATGACTGAGCCCTCATCCCACCATGACTGAGCCCCCATCCCACCATGACTGAGCCCCCATCCCACCATGACTGAGCCCCCATCCCACCATGACTGAGCCCCCATCCCACCATGACTGAGCCCCCATCCCACCATGACTGAGCCTTCATTCCAACATGACTGAGCCTTCATTCCAACATGACTGAGCCCTCATCCCACCATGACTGAGCCCCCATCCCACCATGACTGAACCCTCATTCCAACATGACTGAGCCTTCATTCCAACATGACTGAGCCTTCATTCCAACATGACTGAGCCCTCATCCCACCATGACTGGGCCCTCATCCCACCATGACTGGGCCCTCATCCCACCATGACTGGGCCCTCATCCCACCATGACTGGGCCCTCATCCCACCATGACTGGGCCCTCATCCCACCATGACTGGGCCCTCATGCCACCATGACTGGGCCCTCATGCCACCATGACTGGGCCCTCATGCCACCATGACTGAGCCCTCATCCCACCATGACTGGGCCCTCATCCTACCATAACTTAGCCCTCATCCCAGCTCCAGGACTCCCTTCCCGCTTCGACTAATCACCTATGCCACCATAACTCACCATTGAGCCCCCCATCCCACCATGTTGAGCCCTTATCTCACCACGACTGAGCCCTCTTCCCATTACGACTGAGCCCTCTTCCCACCATGACTGAGCCCTCATCCCACCATGACTGAGCCCTCATCCCACCATGACTGGGCCCTCATCCCACCATGACTGGGCCTTCATTCCAACATGACTGAGCCCTCAACCCACCATGACTGAGCCCTCATCCCACCATGACTGAGCCCTCATCCCACCATGACTGAGCCCTCATCCCACCATGACTGAGCCCTCATCCTACCATGACTAAGCCCTCATCCTACCATGACTGAGCCCTCATCCTACCATGACTGAGCCCTCATCCTACCATGACTGAGCCCTCATCCTACCATGACTGAGCCCTCATCCTACCATGACTGAGCCCTCATCCTACCATGACTGAGCCCTCATCCTACCATGACTGAGCCCTCATCCTACCATGACTGAGCCCTCATCCTACCATGACTGAGCCCTCATCCTACCATGACTGAGCCCTCATCCTACCATGACTGAGCCCTCATCCCACCATGACTGAGCCCTCATCCCACCATGACTGAGCCCTCATCCCACCATGGCTGAGCCCTCATCCTACCATGACTGAGCCCTCATCCTACCATGACTGAGCCCTCATCCTACCATGACTGAACCCTCATCCCACCATGACTAGGCCTTCATTCCAACATGACTGCGCCCTCATCCCACCATGACTAGGCCTTCATTCCACCATGACTGGTCCCTCATCCCACCATGACTGGTCCCTCATCCTACCATGACTGGTCCCTCATCCTACCATGACTGAGCCCTCAACCCACCATGACTGAGCCCTCATCCCACCATGACTGGGCCCTCATCCTACCATAACTGAGCCCTCATCCCACAATGACTGAGCCCTCATCCTACCATGACTGAGCCCTCATCCTACCATGACTGAGCCCTCATCCTACCATGACTGAGCCCTCATCCTACCATGACTGAGCCCTCATCCTACCATGACTGAGCCCTCATCCCACCATGACTGAGCCCTCATCCCACCATGACTGAGCCCTCATCGCACCATGACTGTGCCTTCATTCCATCATGACTGAGCCCTCATCCCACCATGACAGGGCCCTTATCCCACCATGACAGGGCCCTTATCCCACCATGACTGGGCCCTCATCCCACCATGACTTGGCCCTCATCCCACCATGACTTGGCCCTCATCCCACCATGACTGGGCCCTCATCCCACCATGTCTGGGCCCTCATGCCACCATGACTGGGCTCTCATGCCACCATGACTGGGCCCTCATCCCTCCATGCCCCCATCCTGCTATGACTAATCACCTATCCCACCTTGACTCACCATTGAGTCCTTATCCCACCATGACTGAGCCCTCATGCCACCATGACTGAGCCTTCATTCCACCATGACTGAGCCCTCATCCCACCATGACTGAGCCCCCATCCCACCATGACTGAGCCCTCATGTCACCATGACTGAGCCTTCATTCCAACATGACTGAGCCCTCATCCCACCATGACTGAGCCCCCATCCTACCATGACTGAGCCCTCATGTCACCATGACTGAGCCTTTATTCCAACATAACTGAGCCCTCATCCCACCATGACTGAGCCCTCATCCTACCATGACTGAACCCTCATCCCACCATGACTAGGCCTTCATTCCAACATGACTGAGCCCTCATCCCACCATGACTAGTCCTTCTTTCCAACATGACTGAGCCCTTATCCCACCATGACTCAGCCCTCATCCCACCATGGCTGAGCCCTCAACCCACCATGACTGGTCCCTCATCCCACCATGCCTGGTCCCTCATCCCACCATGCCTGAACCCTCATGCCACCATGACTGAGCCCTCATCCCACCATGACTGGGCCCTCATCCTACCATAACTGAGCCCTCATCCCAGCTCCAGGACTCCCTTACCGCTTTGACTAATCACCAATGCCACCATAACTCACCATTGAGCCCCCCATCCCACCATGTTGAGCCCTTATCTCACCACGACTGAGCCCTCTTCCCATTATGACTGAGCCCTCTTCCCACCATGACTGAGCCCTCATCCCACCATGACTGAGCCCTCATCCCACCATGACTGGGCCCTCATCCCACCATGACTGGGCCTTCATTCCAACATGACTGAGCCCTCAACCCACCATGACTGAGCCCTCATCCCACCATGACTAAGCCCTCATCCCACCATGACTGAGCCCTCATCCCACCATGACTGAGCCCTCATCCCACCATGACTGAGCCCTCATCCTACCATGACTGAGCCCTCATCCTACCATGACTGAGCCCTCATCCTACCATGACTGAGCCCTCATCCTACCATGACTGAGCCCTCATCCTACCATGACTGAGCCCTCATCCTACCATGACTGAGCCCTCATCCTACCATGACTGAGCCCTCATCCTACCATGACTGAGCCCTCATCCTACCATGACTGAGCCCTCATCCTACCATGACTGAGCCCTCATCCCACCATGACTAGGCCTTTATTCCAACATGACTCGGCCCTCATCCCACCATGACTGAGCCCTCATCCCACCATGACTGAGCCCTCATCCCACCATGACTGAGCCCTCATCCCACCATGACTGAGCCCTCATCCCACCATGACTGAGCCCTCATCCCACCATGACTGAGCCCTCATCCTACCATGACAGAGCCCTCATCCTACCATGACTGAGCCCTCATCCTACCATGACTTAGCCCTCATCCTACCATGACTGAGCCCTCATCCTACCATGACTGAGCCCTCATCCTACTATGACTGAGCCCTCATCTAACCATGACTGAGCCCTCATCCTACCATGACTGAGCCCTCATCCCACCATGACTGAGCCCTCATCCCACCATGACTGAGCCCTCATCCCACCATGGCTGAGCCCTCATCCTACCATGACTGAGCCCTCATCCTACCATGACTGAGCCCTCATCCTACCATGACTGAACCCTCATCCCACCATGACTAGGCCTTCATTCCAACATGACTGAGCCCTCATCCCACCATGACTAGGCCTTCATTCCACCATGACTGGTCCCTCATCCAACCATGACTGGTCCCTCATCCTACCATGACTGGTCCCTCATCCTACCATGACTGAGCCCTCAACCCACCATGACTGAGCCCTCATCCCACCATGACTGGGCCCTCATCCTACCATAACTGAGCCCTCATCCCACAATGACTGAGCCCTCATCCTACCATGACTGAGCCCTCATCCTACCATGACTGAGCCCTCATCCTACCATGACTGAGCCCTCATCCTACCATGACTGAGCCCTCATCCTACCATGACTGAGCCCTCATCCCACCATGACTGAGCCCTCATCCCACCATGACTGAGCCCTCATCGCACCATGACTGTGCCTTCATTCCATCATGACTGAGCCCTCATCCCACCATGACAGGGCCCTTATCCCACCATGACAGGGCCCTTATCCCACCATGACTGGGCCCTCATCCCACCATGACTTGGCCCTCATCCCACCATGACTTGGCCCTCATCCCACCATGACTGGGCCCTCATCCCACCATGTCTGGGCCCTCATGCCACCATGACTGGGCTCTCATGCCACCATGACTGGGCCCTCATCCCTCCATGCCCCCATCCTGCTATGACTAATCACCTATCCCACCTTGACTCACCATTGAGTCCTTATCCCACCATGACTGAGCCCTTATGCCACCATGACTGAGCCTTCATTCCACCATGACTGAGCCCTCATCCCACCATGACTGAGCCCCCATCCCACCATGACTGAGCCCTCATGTCACCATGACTGAGCCTTCATTCCAACATGACTGAGCCCTCATCCCACCATGACTGAGCCCCCATCCTACCATGACTGAGCCCTCATGTCACCATGACTGAGCCTTTATTCCAACATAACTGAGCCCTCATTCCACCATGACTGAGCCCTCATCCTACCATGACTGAACCCTCATCCCACCATGACTAGGCCTTCATTCCAACATGACTGAGCCCTCATCCCACCATGACTAGTCCTTCTTTCCAACATGACTGAGCCCTTATCCCACCATGACTCAGCCCTCATCCCACCATGGCTGAGCCCTCAACCCACCATGACTGGTCCCTCATCCCACCATGCCTGGTCCCTCATCCCACCATGCCTGGTCCCTCATCCCACCATGCCTGGTCCCTAATCCCACCATGACTGGTTCCTCATCCTACCATGACTGAGCCCTCATCCTACCATGACTGAGCCCTCATCCTACCATGACTGAGCCCTCATCCTACCATGACTGAGCCCTCATCCTACCATGACTGAGCCCTCATCCCACCATGACTGAGCCCTCATCCCACCATGAATGAGCCCTCATCCCACCATGACTGAACCCTCATGTCACCATGACTGAGCCTTCATTCCAACATGACTGAGCCTTCATTCCAACATGACTGAGCCTTCATTCCAACATGACTGAGCCTTCATTCCAACATGACTGAGCCTTCATTCCAACATGACTGAGCCCTCATCCCACCATGACTGAACCCTCATTCCAACATGACTGAGCCTTCATTCCAACATGACTGAGCCTTCATTCCAACATGACTGAGCCTTCATTCCAACATGACTGAGCCTTCATTCCAACATGACTGAGCCCTCATCCCACCATGACTGGGCCCTCATCCCACCATGACTGGGCCCTCATCCCACCATGACTGGGCCCTCATGCCACCATGACTGAACCCTCATGCCACCATGACTGAGCCCTCATCCCACCATGACTGGGCCCTCATCCTACCATAACTGAGCCCTCATCCCAGCTCCAGGACTCCCTTACCGCTTTGACTAATCACCAATGCCACCATAACTCACCATTGAGCCCCCCATCCCACCATGTTGAGCCCTTATCTCACCACGACTGAGCCCTCTTCCCACCACGACTGAGCCCTCTTCCCACCACTACTAAGCCCTCATCCCACCATGACTGGGCCCTCATCCCACCATGACTGGGCCTTCATTCCAACATGACTGAGCCCTCAACCCACCATGACTGAGCCCTCATCCCACCATGACTGGGCCCTCATCCCACCATGACTGAGCCCTCATCCTACCATGACTGAGCCCTCATCCCACCATGACTGAGCCCTCATCCCACCATGACTGAGCCCTCATCCCACCATGACTGAGCCCTCATCCCACCATGACTGAGCCCTCATCCTACCAAGACTGAGCCCTCATCCTACCATGACTGAGCCCTCATCCTACCATGACTGAGCCCTCATCCTACCATGACTGAGCGCTCATCCTACCACGACTGAGCCCTCATCCTACCATGACTGAGCCCTCATCCTACCATGAATGAGCCCTCATCCTACCATGACTGAGCCCTCATCCTACCATGACTGAACCCTCATCCCACCATGACTAGGCCTTCATTCCAACATGACTGAGCCCTCATCCCACCATGACTGGTCCCTCATCCTACCATAACTGAGCCCTCATCCTACCATAACTGAGCCCTCATCCTACCATAACTGAGCCCTCATCCTACCATGACTGAGCCCTCATCCTACCATGACTGAGCCCTCATCCTACCATGACTGAGCCCTCATCCCACCATGACTGAGCCCTCATCCCACCATGACTGGGCCCTCATCCCACCATGACTGGGCCCTCATCCCACCATGACTGAGCCCTCATCCCACCATGACTGGGCCCTCATCCCACCATGACTGGGCCTTCATTCCAACATGACTGAGCCCTCAACCCACCATGACTGAGCTCTCATCCCACCATGACTGAGCCCTCATCCCACCATGACTGAGCCCTCATCCCACCATGACTGAGCCCTCATCCTACCATGACTAAGCCCTCATCCTACCATGACTGAGCCCTCATCCTACCATGACTGAGCCCTCATCCTACCATGACTGAGCCCTCATCCTACCATGACTGAGCCCTCATCCTACCATGACTGAGCGCTCATCCTACCATGACTGAGCCCTCATCCTACCATGACTGAGCCCTCATCCTACCATGACTGAGCCCTCATCCTACCATGACTGACCCCTCATCCCACCATGACTAGGCCTTTATTCCAACATGACTCGGCCCTCATCCCACCATGACTGAGCCCTCATCCCACCATGACTGAGCCCTCATCCCACCATGACTGAGCCCTCATCCCACCATGACTGAGCCCCCATCCCACCATGACTGAGCCCCCATCCCACCATGACTGAGCCCCCATCCCACCTTGACTGAGCCCCATCCCACCATGACTGAGCCCCCATCCCACCATAACTGAGCCCCCATCCCACCATGACTGAGCCCCCATCCCACCATGACTGAGCCTTCATTCCAACATGACTGAGCCTTCATTCCAACATGACTGAGCCCTCATCCCACCACGACTGAGCCCTCATCCTACCACGACTGAGCCCTCATCCTACCGCGACTGAGCCCTCATCCTACCGCGACTGAGCCCTCATCCCACCACGACTGAGCCCTCATCCCACCACGACTGAGCCCTCATCCCACCACGACTGGGCCCTCATCCTACCATGACTGAGCCCTCATCCTACCATGACTGAGCCTTCATCCCACCATGACTGAGCCTTCATCCCACCATGACTGAGCCCTCATCCTACCATGACTGTGCCCTCATCCTACCATAACTGAGCCCTCATCCCAGCTCCAGGACTCCCATCCCGCTTCGACTAATCACCTATGCCACCATAACTCACCATTGAGCCCCCCATCCCACCATGTGAGCCCTTATCTCACCACGACTGAGCCCTCTTCCCACCACGACTGAGCCCTCTTCCCACCATGACTGAGCCCTCATCCCCCCATGACTGAGCCCTCATCCCACCATGACTGAGCCCTCATCCCACCATGACTGAGCCCTCATCCCACCATGACTGAGCCCTCATCCCACCATGACTGAGCCCTCATCCCACCATGACTGAGCCCTCATCCTACCATGACTGAGCCCTCATCCTACCATGACTGAGCCCTCATCCCACCATGACTGAGCCCTCAACCTACCATGACTGTGCTCTCATCCTACCATAACTGAGCCCTCATCCCAGCTCCAGGACTCCCATCCCGCTTCGACTAATCACCTATGCCACCATAACTCACCATTGAGCCCCCCATCCCACCATGTGAGCCCTTATCTCACCACGACTGAGCCCTCTTCCCAGCACGACTGAGCCCTCTTCCCAGCACGACTGAGCCCTCATCCCCCCATGACTGAGCCCTCATCCCACCATGACTGAGCCCTCATCCCACCATGACTGGGCCCTCATCCCACCATGACTGGGCCTTCATTCCAACATGACTGAGCCCTCAACCCACCATGACTGAGCCCTCATCCCACCATGACTGGGCCCTCATCCTACCATGACTGAGCCCTCATCCTACCATGACTGAGCTCTCATCCTACCATGACTGAGCCCTCATCCTACCATGACTGAGCCCTCATCCTACCATGACTGAACCCTCATCCCACCATGACTGAACCCTCATTCCAACATGACTAGGCCATCATTCCAACATGACTGAGCCCCCATCCCACCATGACTGAGCCCCCATCCCACCATGACTGAGCCCCCATCCCACCATGACTGAGCCCCCATCCCACCATGACTGAGCCTTCATTCCAACATGACTGAGCCCTTATCCCACTACGACTGAGCCCTTATCCCACCATGGCTGAGCCCTCAACCCACCATGACTGGTCCCTCATCCCACCATGCCTGGTCCCTCATCCCACCATGCCTGGTCCCTCATCCTACCATGACTGAGCCCTCATCCTACCATGACTGTGCCCTCATCCCACCATGACTGAGCCCTCATCCCACCATGACTGAGCCCTCATCCCACCATGACTGAGCCCTCATCCCACCATGACTGAGCCCTCATCCCACCATGACTGAGCCCTCATCCCACCATGACTGAGCCCTCATCCCACCATGACTGAGCCCTCATCCCACCATGACTGAGCCCTCATCCCACCATGACTGAGCCCTCATCCCACCATGACTGAGCCTTCAGTCCAACATGACTGAGCCTTTATTCTAACATGATTGATCCTTCATTCCAACATGACTGAGCCTTCATTCCAACATGACTGAGCCTTCATTCCAACATGACTGAGCCTTCATTCCAACATGACTGAGCCCTCATCCCACCATTACTGAGCCCCCATCCCACCATGACTGAACCCTCATTCCAACATGACTGAGCCTTCATTCCAACATGACTGAGCCTTCATTCCAACATGACTGAGCCTTCATTCCAACATGACTGAGCCCTCATCCCACCATGACTGGGCCCTCATCCCACCATGACTGGGCCCTCATCCCACCATGACTGGGCCCTCATCCCACCATGACTGGGCCCTCATGCCACCATGACTGGGCCCTCATGCCACCATGACTGGGCCCTCATGCCACCATGACTGGGCCCTCATGCCACCATGACTGGGCCCTCATGCCACCATGACTGAGCCCTCATCCCACCATGACTGGGCCCTCATCCTACCATAACTGAGCCCTCATCCCAGCTCCAGGACTCACTTCCCGCTTCGACTAATCACCTATGCCACCATAACTCACCATTGAGCTGCCCATCCCACCATGTTGAGCCCTTATCTCACCACGACTGAGCCCTCTTCCCACCACGACTGAGCCCTCTTCCCACCATGACTGAGCACTCATCCCACCATGACTGAGCCCTCATCCCACCATGACTGGGCCCTCATGCCACCATGACTGGGCCCTCATGCCACCATGACTGGGCCCTCATGCCACCATGACTGGGCCCTCATGCCACCATGACTGGGCCCTCATGCCACCATGACTGGGCCCTCATGCCACCATGACTGGGCCCTAATCCTACCATGACTGGGCCCTAATCCTACCATAACTGAGCCCTCATCCCAGCTCCAGGACTCCCTTCCCGCTTCGACTAATCAACTATGCTACCATAACTCACCATTGAGCCCCCCATCCCACCATGTTGAGCCCTTATCTCACCACGACTGAGCCCTCTTCCCACCACGACTGAGCCCTCTTCCCACCATGACTGAGCCCTCATCCCACCATGACTGAGCCCTCATCCCACCATGACTGAGCCCTCATCCCACCTTGACTGGGCCCTCATCCCACCTTGACTGGGCCCTCATCCCACCATGACTGGGCCCTCATCCCACCATGACTGGGCCTTCATTCCAACATGACTGAGCCCTCAACCCACCATGACTGAGCCCTCATCCCACCATGACTGGGCCCTCATCCTACCATGACTGGGCCCTCATCCTACCATAACTGAGCCCTCATCCCACCATGACTGAGCCCTCATCCCACCATGACTGGGCCCTCATCCTACCATAACTGAGCCCTCATCCCAGCTCCAGGACTCACTTCCCGCTTCGACTAATCACCTATGCCACCATAACTCACCATTGAGCTGCCCATCCCACCATGTTGAGCCCTTATCTCACCACGACTGAGCCCTCTTCCCACCACGACTGAGCCCTCTTCCCACCATGACTGAGCACTCATCCCACCATGACTGAGCCCTCATCCCACCATGACTGGGCCCTCATGCCACCATGACTGGGCCCTCATGCCACCATGACTGGGCCCTCATGCCACCATGACTGGGCCCTCATGCCACCATGACTGGGCCCTCATGCCACCATGACTGGGCCCTCATGCCACCATGACTGGGCCCTAATCCTACCATGACTGGGCCCTAATCCTACCATAACTGAGCCCTCATCCCAGCTCCAGGACTCCCTTCCCGCTTCGACTAATCAACTATGCCACCATAACTCACCATTGAGCCCCCCATCCCACCATGTTGAGCCCTTATCTCACCACGACTGAGCCCTCTTCCCACCACGACTGAGCCCTCTTCCCACCATGACTGAGCCCTCATCCCACCATGACTGAGCCCTCATCCCACCATGACTGAGCCCTCATCCCACCTTGACTGGGCCCTCATCCCACCTTGACTGGGCCCTCATCCCACCATGACTGGGCCTTCATTCCAACATGACTGAGCCCTCAACCCACCATGACTGAGCCTTCATTCCAACATGACTGAGCCCTCATCCCACCATGACTGGGCCCTCATCCTACCATGACTGGGCCCTCATCCTACCATAACTGAGCCCTCATCCCACCATGACTGAGCCCTCATCCCACCATGACTGGGCCCTCATCCTACCATAACTGAGCCCTCATCCCAGCTTCAGGACTCCCATCCCGCTTCGACTAATCACCTATGCCACCATAACTCACCATTGATCCCCCCATCCCACCATGTTGAGCCCTTATCTCACCACGACTGAGCCCTCTTCCCACCACGACTGAGCCCTCTTCCCACCATGACTGAGCCCTCATCCCACCATGACTGAGCCCTCATCCCACCATGACTGGGCCCTCATCCTACCATGACTGGGCCCTCATCCCACCATGACTGGGCCTTCATTCCAACATGACTGAGCCCTCAACCCACCATGACTGGGCCCTCATCCTACCATGACTGAGCCCTCATCCTACCATGACTGAGCCCTCATCCTACCATGACTGAGCCCTCATCCTACCATAACTGAGCCCTCATCCTACCATGACTGAGCCCTCATCCTACCATGACTGAGCCCTCATCCTACCATGACTGAACCCTCATCCCACCATGACTAGGCCTTCATTCCAACATGACTGAGCCCTCATCCCACCATGACTGAGCCCTCATCCTACCATGACTGAGCCCTCATCCTACCATGACTGAGCCCTCATCCTACCATGACTGAGCCCTCATCCTACCATGACTGAGCCCTCATCCTACCATGACTGGGTCCTCATCCCACCATGACTGGGCCCTCATGCCACCATGACTGGGCCCTCATGCCACCATGACTGGGCCCTCATCCCTCCATGCCCCCATCCCGCCATGACTAATCACCTATCCCACCTTGACTCACCATTGAGTCCTTATCCCACCATGACTGAGCCCTCATGCCACCATGACTTAGCCTTCATTCCAACATGACTGAGCCCTCATCCCACCATGACTGAGCCCCCATCCCACCATGACTGAGCCCTCATGTCACCATGACTGAGCCTTCATTCCAACATAACTGAGCCCTCATCCCACCACGACTGAGCCCTCGTCCTAACACGACTGAGCCCTCATCCCACCACGACTGAGCCCTCATCCTACCACGACTGAGCCCTCATTCCACCACGACTGAGCCCTCATCCTACCATGACTGAACCCTCATCCCACCATGACTAGGCCTTCATTCCAACTTGACTGAGCCCTCATCCCACCATGACTGGTCCCTCATCCTACCATGACTGAGCCCTCAACCCACCATGACTGAGCCCTCATCCCACCATGACTGGGCTCTCATCCTACCATAACTGAGCCCTCATCCCACCATGACTGAGCCCTCATCCTACCATGACTGAGCCCTCATCCTACCATGACTGAGCCCTCATCCTACCATGACTGAGCCCTCATCCTACCATGACTGAGCCCTCATCCTACCATGACTGAGCCCTCATCCCACCATGACTGAGCCCTCATCCCACCATGACTGAGCCCTCATCCCACCATGACTGAGCCCTCATCCTACCATGACTGAGCCCTCATCCCACCATGACTGAGCCCTCATCCCACCATGACTGAGCCCTCATCCCACAATGACTGAGCCCTCATCCCACCATGACTGAGCCCTCATCCTACCATGACTGAGCCCTCATCCTACCATGACTGAGCCCTCATCCTACCATGACTGAGCCCTCATCCTACCATGACTGAGCCCTCATCCTACCATGACTGAACCCTCATCCCACCATGACCAGGCCTTCATTCTAACAAGACTGAGCCCTCATCCCACCATGACTAGGCCTTCATTCCACCATGACTGGTCCCTCATCCCACCATGACTGGTCCCTCATCCTACCATGACTAAGCCCTCAACCCACCATGACTGAGCCCTCATCCCACCATGACTGGGCCCTCATCCTACCATAACTGAGCCCTCATCCCACCATGACTGAGCCCTCATCCCACCATGACTGAGCCCTCAACCCACCATGACTGAGCCCTCATCCCACCATGACTGAGCCCTGATCCCACCATGAGTGAGCCCTCATCCCACCATGACTGAGCCCTCATCCTACCATGACTGAGCCCTCATCCTACCATGACTGAGCCCTCATCCTACCATGACTGAGCCCTCATCCTACCATGACTGAGCCCTCATCCCACCATGACTGAGCCCTCATCCCACCATGACTGAGCCCTCATCCTACCAAGACTGAGCCCTCATCCTACCATGACTGAGCCCTCATCCTACCATGACTGAGCCCTCATCCCACCATGACTGGGCCTTCATTCCAACATGACTGAGCCCTCATCCCACCATGACTGGGCCCTTATCCCACCAGGACAGGGCCCTCATCCCACCATGACTGGGCCCTCATCCCACCATGACTGGGCCCTCATCCTACCATGACTGGGCCCTCATCCCACCATGACTGGGCCCTCATACCACCATGACTGGGCCCTCATGCCACCATGACTGGTCCCTCATGCCACCATGACTGGGCCCTCATCCCTCCATGCCCCCATCCTGCTATGACTAATCACCTATCCCACCTTGACTCACCATTGAGTCCTTATCCCACCATGACTGAGCCCTCATGCCACCATGACTTAGCCTTCATTCCAACATGACTGAGCCCTCATCCCACCATGACTGAGCCCCCATCCCACCATGACTGAGCCCTCATGTCACCATGACTGAGCCTTCATTCCAACATAACTGAGCCCTCATCCCACCACGACTGAGCCCTCGTCCTACCACGACTGAGCCCTCATCCCACCACGACTGAGCCCTCATCCTACCACGACTGAGCCCTTATTCCACCGGGACTGAGCCCTCATCCTACCATGACTGAGCCCTCATCCTACCATGGCTGAGCCCTCATCCTACCATGACTGAGCCCTCATCTTACCATGACTGAACCCTCATCCCACCATGACTAGGCCTTCATTCCAACATGACTAGGCCTTCATTCCACCATGACTGTTCCCTCATCCCACCATGACTGGTCCCTCATCCTACCATGACTGAGCCCTTAACCCACCATGACTGAGCCCTCATCCCACCGTGACTGGGCCCTCATCCTACCATAACTGAGCCCTTATCCCACCATGACTGAGCCCTCATCCTACCATGACTGAGCCCTCATCCTACCATGACTGAGCCCTCATCCTACCATGACTGAGCCCTCATCCCACCATGACTGAGTCCTCATCCCACCATGACTGAGTCCTCATCCCACCATGACTGAGTCCTCATCCCACCATGACTGAGTCCTCATCCCACCATGACTGAGCCCTCATCCCACCATGACTGAGCCCTCATCCCACCATGACTGGTCCCTCATCCCACCATGACTGGGCCCTCATCCCGCTATGACTAATCACCTATCCCACCTTGACTCACCATTGAGTCCTCCATCCAACCATGACTGAACCCCCATCCAAACATGACTAATCACCTATCCCACCATGACTCACCATTGAGCCTCCCATCCCACCATGACTGAGCCCTTATCCCACCATGACTGAGCCCTTATGTCACCACGACTGAGCCCTCATTCCACCGGGACTGAGCCCTCATTCCACCGGGACTGAGCCCTCATTCCACCGGGACTGAGCCCTCATTCCACCGGGACTGAGCCCTCATTCCACCGGGACTGAGCCCTCATTCCACCGGGACTGAGCCCTCATTCCACCGGTACTGAGCCCTCATCCCACCATGACTGAGCCCTCATTCCACCGGGACTGAGCCCTCATCCCACCATGACTGAGCCCCCATCCCACTGGCACTGAGCCTCATCCTTCCCATGATTGAGCCCTTCCCATGTGTGATTTGGAGGGGGATGGCAATGAGGATGAGCCAGGAGTAAGGGTGAGGATGAACAGGCAGTTGGGGGATAGAGGCAGTGGGGTGATGATGAGCAGGCAGTGGGGTGAGGATGATCAGGCAGTTGGGGGATAGAGGCAGTGGGGTGAGGATGAGCAGGCAGTGGGGTGAGGATGAGCAGGCAGTGGGGTGAGGATGAGCAGGCAGTTGGGGAACAGAGGCAGTGGGGTGCAGTGAGGATGAGCAGACAGTTGGGGGATAGAGGCAGTGGGGTGAGGATGAGCAGGCAATGGGGTGAGGATGAGCAGGCAGTTGGGGAACAGAGGCAGTGGGGTGCAGTGAGGATGAGCAGACAGAGGGGTGCAGAGGTAGTGATGGGCAGAAGGCAGTAAGGGTCAAGGAGTCAGTAGGATCTAGGATGAGCAGGCAGTAGGGCGAGGAGGTAATGATGGGCAGCAGACAGGGGGAGAATGAGCAAGCGGTGAGGGCAAAGAGGCAATGGAAGTGAGGAGATAGTGATGTGAAGCAGGCAGTGAGGGAGAGGAGGCAATGCGATCTAGGATGAGCAGGCAGTGAGGGCAAGAATGTAATGATGGGTAGCAAGTAGTAAGGGCAAGGAGGCAGAGAAAGTGAGCATGAGCAGGCAGTGCAGGAGAGGAGGCAGAGAAAGTGAGCATGAGCAGGCAGTGCGGGAGAGGACGCAGTGGAAGTGAGCATGAGCAGGAAGTGCGGGAGAGGACGCAGTGGAAGTGAGCATGAGCAGGCAGTGCGGGAGAGGACGCAGTGGAAGTGAGCGGGTTGGGGGGGGGCAGTGGCGGTGAGAGGGTAGTGGGGAAGAGAGGCAGTGGGGATGTGGTGGAGAGTGGCAGTAGTGGAGAGGGGCAGTAGTGGAGAGGGGCAGTGGTGGTGAGGGGGCAGTGGTGGTGAGGGGGCAGTGGTTGTGAGGGGGCAGTGGGGGTGAGTGGGCAGTAAGGGGCGGTCTTCATCGTCCAGTCATGTGATATCCCATCTCCCGGAATGATGGAATCTTCTCCGGCAGAGCCGGATCTGAGCGGGGGCGACCATCCTGTATAACACACATTACATCCGGAGGACGCTTCGTGTTTATGGACACGATATATCGTTATTCGCTTTTTGTCACAATTTTATGGCGACGCTTCGCTTAATGCTCCTTGTGGGGATTTGCTGGAAACATTTGTCACAAATTATGGGGCGCAGTTACCCTGACCTCAGATCTTATCTGTAAGCTGCGTCTAGAAGGGGAGCCGGCTCTGTACAGGTGCCAGGCACCGGGATGTGTGGGGTCCGCTCACACCCCAAATAAACAGAGCGACAGGTATGTGGGCTGTGAGTATAAGCCCATAGGAATACATGTGTACACATACACCACCGCCCCTCCTATTACATATATACACATACACCACCTCCCCTCCTATTACATATATATACACATACACCACCTCCCCTCCTATTACATATATACACATACACCACCTCCCCTCCTATTACATATATACACATACACCACCTCCTCTCCTATTACATATATATACATACACCACCTCCCCTCCTATTACATATATACACATACACCACCTCCTCTCCTATTACATATATACACATACACCACCTCCCCTCCTATTACATATATACACATACACCACCTCCCCTCCTATTACATATATACACATACACCACCTCCCCTCCTATTACATATATACACATACACCACCTCCCCTCCTATTACATATATATACACATACACCACCTCCTCACCTATTACATATATATACATACACCACCTCCCCTCCTATTACATATATATACATACACCACCTCCCCTCCTATTACATATATACACATTCACCACCTCCCCTCCTATTACATATATACACATACACCACCTCCTCTCCTATTACATATATATACATACACCACCTCCCCTCCTATTACATATATATACATACACCACCTCCCCTCCTATTACATATATACACATACACCACCTCCCCTCCTATTACATATATACACATACACCACCTCCTCTCCTATTACATATATATACATACACCACCTCCCCTCCTATTACATATATACACATTCACCACCTCCTCTCCTATTACATATATATACACATATACCACCTCCCCTCCTATTACATATATACACATACACCACCTCCTCTCCTATTACATATATACACATACACCACCTCCTCTCCTATTACATATATACACATACACCACCTCCCCTCCTATTACATATATACACATACACCACCTCCCCTCCTATTATATATATACACATTCACCACCTCCTCTCCTATTACATATATACACATACACCACCTCCTCTCCTATTACATATATACACATACACCACCTCCCCTCCTATTACATATATACACATACACCACCTCCTCTCCTATTACATATATACACATACACCACCTCCCCTCCTATTACATATATACACATACACCACCTCCCCTCCTATTACATATATATACATACACGACCTCCCCTCCTATTACATATATACACATACACCACCTCCCCTCCTATTACATATATACACATAAACCACCTCCCCTCCTATTACATATATATACACATACACCACCTCCCCTCCTATTACATATATATACACATACACCACCTCCTCTCCTATTACATATATATATACATACACCACCTCCCCTCCTATTACATATATACACATACACCACCTCCTCTCCTATTACATATATACACATACACCACCTCCTCTCCTATTACATATATACACACATACACCACCTCCTCTCCTATTACATATATACACATACACCACCTCCCCTACTATTACATATATATACACATACACCACCTCCCCTCCTATTACATATATACACATACACCACCTCCCCTCCTATTACATATATACACATACACCACCTCCCCTACTATTACATATATATACACATACACCACCTCCTCTCCTATTACATATATACACATACACCACCTCCTCTCCTATTACATATATACACATACACCACCTCCCCTACTATTACATATATACACATACACCACCTCCTCTCCTATTACATATATACACATACACCACCTCCCCTACTATTATATATATACACATACACCACCTCCTCTCCTATTACATATATACACATACACCACCTCCCCTCCTATTACATATATACACATACACCACCTCCCCTACTATTACATATATATACACATACACCACCTCCTCTCCTATTACATATATACACATACACCACCTCCCCTCCTATTACATATATACACATACACCACCTCCCCTACTATTACATATATATACACATACACCACCTCCTCTCCTATTACATATATACACATACACCACCTCCTCTCCTATTACATATATACACATACACCACCTCCTCTCCTATTACATATATACACATACACCACCTCCTCTCCTATTACATATATATACACATACACCACCTCCCCTCCTATTACATATATATACACATACACCATCTCCCCTCCTATTACATATATACACATACACCACCTCCTCTCCTATTACATATATACACATACACCACCTCCCCTCCTATTACATATATATACACATACACCACCTCCCCTCCTATTACATATATACACATACACCACCTCCCCTCCTATTACATATATATACACATACACCACCTCCCCTCCTATTACATGTATATACACATACACCACCTCCTCTCCCTATTACATATATACACATACACCACCCTCCTCTCCTAATTACATATATACACATACACCACCTCCTCTCCTATTACATATATACACATACACCACCTCCCCTCCTATTACATATATATACACATACACCACCTCCCCTCCTATTACATATATATATACACATACACCACCCCCTCTCCTATATATATATATATACACATACACCACCTCCCCTCCTATTACATATATATACATACACCACCTCCTCTCCTATTACATATATACACATACACCACCTCCTCTCCTATTACATATATATACATACACCACCTCCCCTCCTATTACATATATACACATTCACCACCTCCTCTCCTATTACATATATATACACATACACCACCTCCCCTCCTATTACATATATATACACATACACCACCTCCCCTCCTATTACATATATACACATACACCACCTCCTCTCCTATTACATATATACACATACACCACCTCCTCTCCTATTACATATATACACATACACCACCTCCCCTCCTATTACATATATACACATACACCACCTCCCCTCCTATTATATATATACACATTCACCACCTCCTCTCCTATTTACATATATACACATACACCACCTCCTCTCCTATTACATATATACACATACACACCTGCCCTCTATTACATATATACACATACACCACCTCCTCTCCTATTACATATATACACATACACCACCTCCCCTCCTATTACATATATACACATACACCACCTCCCCTCCTATTACATATATATACATACACGACCTCCCCTCCTATTAAATATAAATACACATTACACCACCTCCCCTCCTATTACATATATATACACATACACCACCTCCTCTCCTATTACATATATACACATACACCTCCTCCCCTCCTATTACATATATACACATACACCACCTCCTCTCCTATTACATATATACACATACACCACCTCCCCTCCTATTTACATATATATACACATACACCACCTCCCCTCCTATTACATATATATACACATACACCACCTCCTCTCCTATTACATATATAAACATACACCACCTCCCCTCCTATTACATATATATACACATACACCACCTCTCTCCTATTACATATATATACACATACACCACCTCCCTACTATTACATATATACACATACACCACCTCCCCTCCTATTACATATATATACATACACCACCTCCTCTCCTATTACATATATTACACATACACCACCTCCCCTCCTATTACATATATACACATACACCACCTCCCCTCCTATTACATATATATACATACACCACCTCCCCTCCTATTACATATATATACACATACACCACCTCCCCTCCTATTACATATATATACACATACACCACCTCCCCTCCTATTACATATATATACACATACACCACCTCCTCTCCTATTACATATATATATACATACACCACCTCCCCTCCTATTACATATATACACATACACCACCTCCTCTCCTATTACATATATACACATACACCACCTCCTCTCCTATTACATATATACACATACACCACCTCCCTCCTATTACATATATACACATACACCACCTCCTCTCCTATTACATATATACACACATACACCACCTCCTCTCCTATTACATATATACACATACACCACCTCCCCTACTATTACATATATATACACATACACCACCTCCCCTCCTATTACATATATACACATACACCACCTCCCTCCTATTACATATATACACATACACCACCTCCTCTCCTATTACATATATACACATACACCACCTCCTCTCCTATTACATATATACACATACACCACCTCCTCTCCTATTACATATATACACATACACCACCTCTCTCCTATTACATATATACACACATACACACCTCCCCTCCTATTACATATATATACACATACACCACCTCCTCTCCTATTACATATATATACACATACACCATCTCCCCTCCTATTACATATATACACATACACCATCTCCCCTCCTATTACATATATACACATACACCACCTCCTCTCCTATTACATATATACACATACACCACCTCCCCTCCTATTACATATATATACACATACACCACCTCCCCTCCTATTACATATATATACACATACACCACCTCCTCTCCTATTACATATATATACACATACACCACCTCCCTCCTATTACATATATATACACATACACCATCTCCCCTCCTATTACATATATACACATACACACTCCTCTCCTATTACATATATATACACATACACCACCTCCCTCCTATTACATATATACACATACACCACCTCCTCTCCTATTACATATATACACATACACCATCTCCCCTCCTATTACATATATATACACATACCCACCCCCCTCCTATTACAGATATATACACATACACCAACTCCCCTCCTATTACATATATACACATACACCACCTCCCCTCCTATTACATTATATACATACACAATCTCCCCTCCTATTACATATATATACACATACACCACCTCCCCTCCTATTACATATATATACACATACACAACTCCCCTCCTATTACATATATACACATACACCACCTCCCCTCCTATTACATATATATACACATACACCACCTCCCCTCCTATTACATATATACACATACACCACCTCCCCTCCTATTACATATATATACATACACCACCTCCCCTCCTATTATATATATACACATACACCACCTCCCCTCCTATTACATATATACACATACACCACCTCCCCTCCTATTATATATATACACATACACCACCTCCCCTCCTATTACATATATACACATACACCACCTCCCCTCCTATTATATATATACACATACACACCTCCCCTCCTATTACATATATACACATACACCACCTCCCCTCCTATTACATATATTATACATACACCACCTCCCCTCCTATTACATATATATATACATACACCACCTCCCTTCCTATTACATATATACACATACACCACCTCCTCTCCTATTACATATATATACATACACCACCTCCCCTCCTATTACATATATACACATACACCACCTCCCCTCCTATTACATATATACACATACACCACCTCCCCTCCTATTACATATATATACACATACACCACCTCCTCTCCTATTACATATATATACACATACACCACTCCCCTCCTATTACATATATACACATACACCACCTCCCCTCCTATTACATATATACACATACACCACCTCCCCTCCTATTACATATATACACATAGACCACCTCCCCTCCTATTACATATATATTACATACACCACCTCCCCTCCTATTACATATATATATACATACACCACCTCCCCTCCTATATATACACATACACACCTCCTCTCCTACCTCCTCTCCCATTACATATATATACACATACACCACCTCCCCTCCTATTACATATATACACATACACCACCTCCTCTCCTATTACATATATATACATACACCACCTCCTCTCCTATTACATATATACATACACCACCTCCTCTCCTATTACAGATATACACATACACCACCTCCCCTCCTATTACATATATACACATACACCACCTCCCCTCCTATTACATATATATACACATACACCACCTCCTCTCCTATTACATATATATACACATACACCACCTCCCCTCCTATTACATATATACACATACACCACCTCCTCTCCTATTACATATATACACATACACCACCTCCCCTCCTATTACATATATACACATACACCCACCTCCCCTCCTATTACATATATACACATACACCACCTCCCTCCTATTACATATATATATACATACACCACCTCCCCTCCTATTACATATATATATACATACACCACCTCCCCTCCTATTACATATATACACTTACACCACCTCCTCTCCTATTACATATATATACATACACACCTCCCTCCTATACATATATACACATACACCACCTCCCCTCCTATTACATATATACACATACACCACCTCCCCTCCTATTACATATATACACATACACCACCTCCCTCCTATTACATATATATACACATACACCACCTCCCCTCCTATTACATATATACACATACACCACCTCCCCTCCTATTACATATATACACATACACCACCTCCTCTCCTATACATATAACATACACCACCTCCTCTCCTATTACATATATACACATACACCACCTCCCTCCTATTACATATATATACACATACACCACCTCCTCTCCTATTATATATATACACATACACCACCTCCTCTCCTATTACATATATACACATACACCACCTCCCCTCCTATTACATATATATACACATACACCACCTCCTCTCCTATTACATATATACACATACACCACCTCCCCTCCTATTACATATATACACATACACCACCTCCTCCTCCTATTACATATATATACACATACACCACCTCCCCTCCTATTACAATATATACACAGACACCACCTCCTCTCCTATTACATATATACACATACACCACCTCCCCTCCTATTACATATATTTACACA